>NC_056746.1:287350264-287555264 GCF_019279795.1 Protopterus annectens
TTGCCACTGCAGTTTTACAGGGCATGTTAGCAGCTCCTAATGCTTTGTAGTTTGCCAGCCTCCCTTTTCCTTTGCTTTGGGATTCTACCCACAGGTTATGACTGCAGCAATGTGAGACGAAGAACATAGTACAGTTTTGTACCTACCATAAATGTAGATGTTCGAGGATCCACATTGCTGCAGTCCAATTATCCCTCCCTCCTTCCCCTCTATAGTTGTGGTTGCTGGGTTTCTTTTTGGGATACTCTTTATTTCCACACTGGTGGTTGTTGGGCTTTTACTACTTTGGTTCTGACCTTCATTTTTAGGCCTTCTGACATCTGGGGCAAGAAAGACTGAGGATATGGCGTCAGTCATGCGCTTAAGTACTACTACGTACTGACGTCAGCTCTAGGCGACAATGACCGACGCCAGCCTAGCTCTTTGGTATTCGGGCCGACCGAGGACAGCGGACTACCCACAGGTTATGACTGCAGCAATGTGGATCCTTGAACATCTACATTTATGGTAGGTACAAAACTTTACTTTCCATCCCAAAGAATAACTTTTCTGGGTGCGGATCTAGACACAACCACCCAAATGGTATTTCTCACAGAAGAAAAACTAAAACTACTGGATTACTTCAAGAATCTGACAAGACAAACTCAGCTGACTGCAAGGAAAATCCTGCAGGCCCTGGGTTACATGGCATCTTGCATTCTTCTGATTCCACAAGCAAGGCTGCATATGAGAAAATTATAATAGTACCTAAGGAGTTTATGGACTCAGCACAGTCACAGCTTAGAAACTTTGATCCCACTCATTCCATGCCTTCAAAAGGAATTTCTGTGGTGGGCTCATGCCTGCCAGTCGAACAGTGGGTTGCCCTTCAGCAAGCCAAGAGCCAACCAAACCATCACTACGGACGCTTCAGACCAAGGTTGGGGAGCACACATGGAGGGCAGATGTATCCAAGGGCTATGGTCACAAAGAGCTCATGCACATAAACCAAAAGGAAATGCTGGCAGTGATATAATGTCGAGGCCTTCAAACTTTTTCTTCATCAAGGCCACCTACTCATAAGGACAGACAACACCACAGTTATGTGGTACATAAACAAGCAAGGAGGCACCCATTCCTACCCTCTTTGCAGACTGGCAATGAATCTATGGGAACTTTCCTTGAAACTCAATATACAGCTGCAGTCCCAGTTCATGCCAGGGAAAGACAATATACCGGCAGACAGCTTAAGCAGAAATACCATGGATGCACACGAATGGATGCTGCACCCAGACATCTTCTTACACATAACACAATCATGGGGAAGGCCGGAAATAGATCTGTTTGCTTCCCCCCACAATCATCAACTGAAGAAATTCTGCTCAAGGACATACCACCCACAAGCATGGAAAGTGGACGCTCTCTCTTTCAGTTGGAAAGCTCTAACAGTGTATGCTTTTCCACCTCTCCCATTAATGACCAAGGTCTTACTGAAGATCAGGACAGAGCAGCCCAGAGTGATTCTGATAGCTCCAAACTGGCCAAGACAGCACTGGTACCCACTGTTAAAGAGCATGTCACAGACGAAACTGTGGCATCTCCCCCTATGGCCACTTCTACTGACACAGCACAATTTCAAGACTCTGCATTCCAACCTGAAAACCTTGCAGCTAACTGCCTGGAAAATACCATGACTCCTCCTCAGGATAAGCTATCCCAGAGTGAAGTATATTATTATGGAAGTCACGCCTTCCACAAGGAAGGCATATTCAGCAAAATGGAAAAGATTTCACACTTGGAACACAACAAAGGGCCTAGATGCGACAGTGATGAACATGGCACATATACTGGAATATTTGGCAGAATTGTTCCACAACGGCCTGTCTTACTCTTCCATTAAGATACATGCCTCAGCAATTTCAGCAGAATACAATGTTAATCCACCTGTCTTCTCTCATCCTCTCCTGAGACAGTTTCTAAGAAGAATCAAAAACATCAATCCTCCAAGGAAACCAACTCTACCTACTTGGGACCTTAACTTCGTGTTGGAAAAACTAACACTTCCTCCCTTTGAACCAGCAGCATCTGCAGATCTACAGTTTCTGTCTTGGAAAATGCCTTCCTTCTGGCCATAACCTCAGCAAGAAGAGTATCTGAGTTACAAGCTCTAATGGCAGTACAGCCAATTCTTATCTTTCATCAGGACAGAGTTTCATTGAGAACCAATCCTACATTTATGCCAAAGGTGGTATCCAGGGTATCTTTGAACCAAGCTATTCACTTGCCTACATTCTTCCCACAACCACAAAATAAAGGGGAGAAACTTCTGCACACCCTGGACATACACAGACAGTTGCGCTACTACTTGGACAGAACTAAAAGTTACAGAAAGACTGACCAGCTGTTTGTAGCATATGCTGCTGGGGCACAAGGAAAAGCAATTTCCAAACAGACTATTTCAAAATGGATAGGAAATTGCATTCGTTTTTGTTACTCCTTTCATGGAAAATCTGTGCCAGCTAACATTAGCCCTCATTCCACGAGAGCCACAGCCACCACCACAGCCTTCCTAAGAGGGGTGGCTACCAAGGACATTTTAGAAGCTGCTACATGGAGCTCCGTGCATACATTTGCCAAGCATTACAATTTACCTTTATACTCCAGATCCAGAGCAGGCTTTGCTACGGCAGTCCTGCAGGGTATCTTAGCTACACCATCCTTTACTTAGTGCCTCCAGCCCCAGATTGGCTATGGTATTCTACCCATATGTGATGGCTGCAGATGCATCCTTGAAGGACATAGTACAGATGTCCTTCAAGGATGCATCTGCAGTCCTCACAAATGGGTTGTCCTGTCGTCAGGCAGCCCTTCGGTCGGCCGGATTCCAAAGTCTGGGTCTGGCCTCGGCTGGTGTCACACTTCACCCGACGTCATAGCTGCAGTTATTCGGGTATAAAGGCATCAGCCGACGCCATTTTCCCCAGTCTTTCTTGCCACGTGGCGCCCGAAGCAGAAGCTGTTCGCAAGTGCCGGTTGGTCAGAACCAGAGATTACTACTACCGAATACGCCTCACGAAGACTTCTAAAAGCTAAGTACCCGTTGGGGACTCTTTCTTGCCTCAGCCGATGTCAGAAAAAGTGAATAACTGTTTAACTTGTGGGAAACAAATACCTCATAAAGATTTCCACTCTTACTGCTTACCTTGTTTAGGCCCAGACCACGACGTAGCAGCTTGTCCAGCCTGTGCTTTTTAACCGACAGACACTTAAACGCCGGTCGGAATTTGCTGAGGAGTTTTTCGCTCTGATTTTGCTTACATTATGCCGCCGGATTCTCCGACGCAAATATCTAAAAGTGCAAGGAAAAGGACCGACATCTCGCGTCCGCGGTTTTCCGAAACCGGTTAAGCCAACCGCGAGTGTCTCGGTTTCGCTGAAACCGAGCAAGCAGTTCTTCCTTCAGCCGAAAACTTACCTTCACCGAGGCCTCTTCCAACCTGTTGGTATCGGCTGGTGAAATCACTCTTCCTCTTACTGTTTCTCAGGAATTATCTGACACTATCCCTTGGATATTCCTACCCCTGCACGTGGAGCTGCTAGGCCACCTGCATCCATGTCCATTAAGGCCTTTGCCAGGGCCAAAGCAGCTAAAACTACTAAAACTGTGCCTGCTAAGATCCCTCTCACAGGCCTAGCTCTAGTTCACAAATGCTTAGTTTAGCAGAGGACCTCATTTCTTTAATCCGGGATCCCAACCTCAACCTGACAGGGCCTCTCACCCACCTCCAGAGAAGAGGCCTAGAGCAGAGCCCCTGAGCCTGTTTCAACAGATGATTCCTCTGATGATTCAGATAACACAAACCCTCCAGAGGCTCCTTTCTCCTTATGAAGACTCTGATGCTGAAGAGTCCATTCCTTCTGCCTCTCCGCCTGAGGAATTTTCCTTTGGGGAAACCTTGCATGCTATGAGGGAACAATTTCAGTGGCAGGGCCAGGATTTTTCAGACTCCAGAAAAAGGCTTAGAACCTTTCTGCATTTACCACAACATAGGCCTTTAGCCATACCTCCAGTTCTTTCTGTTGTAGATGATGCATTTAATGATGCTTGTACTGCTCCTGATTCACTACCTCCGGTCCCTGCTAAGCCCGATAGGTACTACAGGGTCCCGGACACGCATTACCATTTGTATAAGGCTCCCTTTGCAGATCCCGAGACTATCTCCCAGGGCCCTAAGGCTGTAGCAGCTACCTCTGCCAAAACCCTCCCTCTGAAAGGGAATCCAGGTCCTTAGAGAGATGGGGTAAAAAAGTTTACACTTCTGCTACTCTTTCAGCTAGGGCCTTGAACTGTCAATTCCACATGATCCAGTATCAAGAATTTATGCTAGACCAGTTAACCAAAAAACTGTCCTCGGATGAGCCATTAGACAAAAAATCTGTTCAGGAAATGGTGCATAACATTCAACAAGTCAGTAACCATTCCTTAAAATGTGGCTATGATGCACTGGAGGCTTCCTTTAGATCAGCCATGACTGGCACAGTGATCAGAAGGCATGCGTGGTTAAAAGAGCAAGCCTTACCAGACCATGTCAAATCAAAACTACTAGATGCTCCCATGGACAAGATCAATTTGTTTGGCTCTCCTGCACAACAGGTGCTGAAGAAGATGGAAGAGAAGGCAAAATCTGTCCAAACAGTGAAAGATTTCTTACAGGTCCAACCTCCAAGGTTTAGCAGGAATTGGCCCTCCAAGAATTGGTCCTTTCCAGACTCCACCAGAGCTCAGAGAGGCAGGAATAGGCGTTCAAGAGGCAAAAGCCAATCCAGGGGTGCCTACAGGGGACGCCAGTGGCAGGGTAACAACCAGCGAGGTGCAGCCACAGACACAGCCACCACCACTGCTACAGGACAATCACAGTGACTTGGCTCTAGCACCGCCTACCAGGGAACAATTAGAAGCACCCTTGGGCGGAAAGCTAGCTTTATTTTCAGTAAACTGGCATTACATCACAAGAGACAAGTGGATTTTGCAGACAATAGACCAAGGTTACAGGTTTCACTTCCATACTCTACCAGGAAGAGAGGAATGCCAAACCTACCTCCAAATCAAAAGGCAGAAGCTCTAAAACAAATAGCTCAATTATTAAGGATGAGAGCTGTGGAAAAGGTACCATCTATGGAGCAAGGACAGGGATTTTACTCCAGGCTCTTCCTGGTACCAAGAAAAGAAAGCAATTGGAGACCTATTCTCGACCTGTCCGCTTTAAACACATTCCTCATTGTTCCAAAATTCAAAATGCTGACACTACAGCAGCTTCTTCCCCTGCTGGGCAAGGAGTATTGGCTGGTAACTCTAGATCTCAAGGAGGCATACCTGCACGTCCCCATACGACCAATTTGCAGAAGATACCTCAGATTTCTTGCAGGATCAGAGCATTATCAATCCTCAGCATTGCCCTTTGGCTTATCTACTGCACCCAGAGTGTTCACGAAATGCCTGGCATCAGTAATTGCTCATTGCAGGCTTCAGGGAATCCAAATCTACCCTTACCTGGACGACTGCCTGATACAAGCGGACAACAAAAACAAGCTAGCAGAAGACTTGAAAAGGGTCATTTACTTGCTACAAGCTCTGGGATACACAGTCAATATAAAAAAGTCAAGACTGATACCATCCCAAAGGATAACCTTTTTGGGTGCAGAGCTGGACACAACGAAACAAATGGCATTCCTAACAGTAGAAAAACAGGAGCAACTCCCTCTCTACTTCTTGGCATTAACAAAGCAGAATCATCTAACAGCAAGAAAAGTCCTGCAAGCCTTGGGTTTCATGGCATCCTGCATAATATTGGATCCACATGCCAGACTACATATGAGAAAGTTACTGTGGTACCTAAGGAATTTATGGTCTCAGCACAAGCACAGCCTAGAAACCCAAATTCCAATAATTCCATGCCTGAAGCAAGAATTCCAATGGTGGGCTCAGGCCTGTCAATCAAACAAAGGATTGCCTTTCCACAACACTCAACCAAGCCAAACCATCACAACGGATGCCTCAGACCTCGGTTGGGGGGCCCACATGCTGGACAAGTGCATTCAAGGTTTATGGACTCAAGACCAGCTGCACTTACACATAAATCAAAAGGAAATGCTGGCAGTAAAACTGGCAATTCAGGCATTCAGACCATTTCTTCGACAAGGTCATCTGTTGATAAGGACAGACAACACCACAGTTATGTGGTACATCAACAAACAGGGAGGCACACATTCGTACCCTCTATGCCGGATGGCAATGGACCTCTGGAATGTGGCCCTGAGCTACAACATTCAGTTACAAGCAATTTTGTACCAGGAAAAGAAAACATTCTAGCAGACATACTAAGCAGAACTACCACGGATGCCCACGAATGGATGCTGCATCTGGACATCTTCAAAACAATTACAAGAAAATGGGGGCTCCACAAATAGACTTATTTGCATCCCCACAATCACCAACTAAAGAAATTCTGCACAAGGACTTACCACCCACTCGCTTGGAAGGTGGACTCCTATCCTTCAGCTGGAAAACCTGACAGCATATGCATTCCCACCACTTCCTTTGATGCACAAGGTGCTATTGAAGATCAAAGAGGACCGTCCAAGGATCATTTTGATAGCTCCAGACTGGCCAAGACAACATTGGTACCCATTACTGAGGAGCATGTCTCGGGAACAAATATGGCCTCCCCTTGTTCCCTTGCTGTTAACACAGAACAACTACAACACCCTGCATCCAAACCTGAAAACACTCCAGCTGACTGCCTGGAACATTGCATAAGAACAAATAACCCAAATTTATCCCAAAGGGTTAAAGACATTATCTTGGAGGCTCGCAGACCCTCAACAAGAAAAAATTATTCAGCAAAATGGAAAAGATATTTCATTTGGAGTACTGCAAAGGAGAAAATGTGTCACTGGTAAACATAGCCAACATCCTGGAATACTTGGCAGAGCTCTTCCACAAAGGCCTGTCCTATTCTTCCATCAAGATTCATGCATCAGCTATTTCAGCAGAATACGACTTGGATCCTCCAGTCTTCTCACATCCTCTGCTCAGGCAGTTTCTGAGAGGAATTAAAAATGTAAAACCGCCTAGGAAGCCACCATTGCCAGCATGGGACTTGAACTTTGTGCTAGAAAATTGACATTTCCTCCTTTCAACCAGCAGCAACAGCAGAATTACAATACTTATCATGGAAAACTGCTTTCCTGTTGGCAATCACTTCAGCAAGAAGGGTATCTGAGCTACAGGCACTAATGGCAGTACAGCCCTTCCTGATCTTCCATCAAGATAGAGTATCCATGAGAACTAATCCTACTTTTATGCCTAAGGTGGTCTCCAGAGTATCTTTGAATCAGGCTATCCACCTACCTACATTCTTCCCCAACCCACAGAACAGGGGAGAAAGGCTGTTGCATACCTTGGATGTGCATAGACAATTACGCTACTACCTGGACAGGACCAAGGGCAATAGGAAAACTGACCAACTACTGGTAGTATATGCAACAGGAATGGAAGGAAAAGCAATTTCAAAACAGACAATCTCTAAGTGGATAGGAAATTGCATTAGATTTTGTTACTCCTACCATGGAAAGAAAACTCCAGAAAACATCAGGCCTCACTCTACAAGGGCTACAGCCACTACCACAGCTTTTCTACGAGGAGTGGCTACCAAAGACATTTTAGAGGCTGCTACTTGGAGCTCCGTGCATACATTTGCCAAGCATTATAATTTACCTTTATACTCCAGATCCCGAGCAGGTTTTGCCACTGCTGTTTTGCAAGGGATCTTAACTACACCATAATTTTATTTCTCCTCCTCCCCAGTTTGGCTATGGTATTCTACCCATTTAGGACTGCAGATGCATCCTTGAAGGACATAGTACAGTTTTGTACCTACCATAAATGTAGATGTCCGATAGGAATGCATCTGCAGTCAGGATTACCCACCCTCCTTCCCTCTGTGGTACTCCTAGGTATTTGCCCATCTTGTAGCTAGCTGGGGGAATCTATTATGGTGTATTTGTTTGTATATATGTACATACATGCCTATTTTTTTTTTGCTTTCTACTATTTGGAATCATTTGCATTTATCCAAATTTAGCCTTCCTAGAGGGCACCTGGCATCTGGGGCAAGAAACACTGAGGAAAATGGCGTCGGGTGATGCCTTTATACCCGAATAACTGCAGCTATGACGTCGGGTGAAGTGCGACACCAGCTGAGGCCAGACCCAGACTTTGGAATCCGGCCGACCGAAGGGCTGCCTGACGACAGGACAACCCATTTGTAAGGACTGCAGATGCATTCCTTTCGGACATCTACATTTATGGTAGGTACAAAACTGTACTTTTTGTACCTACCATAAATGTAGATGTCCGATAGGTATGCATCTACAGTCAGGTTTACCCTCCCTCCTTCCCCTCTGTGGTATACTTCTTGGGTACTTACCCCTCTTCTAGCTAGCTGGGGGGATCTATTATGGTGTATTTGTTTTTATAGTACTGTGCATGTTTGGATTTGATTTCACAATGCATATCTCCAAATTTTAGCCTTCCTTAGAGGGCACCTGGCATCTGGGGCAAGAAAAACTGAGGAAAATGGCGTCGGCTCATGCTTTTATACCCCAGCTGCTCTGACGTCGGGGAAAGTGTGACATCAGCCGAGGCCAGACCCAGACTTTGGAATCCGGCCGACCGAAGGGCTGCCTGAGGCAGGACAACCCATATGTGATGACTGCAGATGCATACCTATCGGACATCTACATTTATGGTAGGTACAAAACTGTACTTTTTCAGAAGAGAAATTATAAGTAATTTGTTGAGAATGGCCTAAAGATTTGGAGATTAGAAGGTTAAGTGGTCCAACAGCTACAGTTCTTTTTGTGTGGGTAGACTTTGAAAATGAATTTTATTTTAAATATTGCAAACAAGGATGTAGCATATAGAGACATAAGAATAACCGTAACATGGTCAGTAGACTTGGAGGTGGGCAGCAGTGGATGATCTCAAGGTCTGAGAAGGGAATACTGAGTTAAATTAGAGGATGGCGAGAGATAGTGTTGAACCATTGCAAGTTGCTTAGATAACTCATGCTGCTGTAGAAGCCCGAGTGCAGTGCAGTGCAGTGATGAGAGGGGTTAGTGGCAGTTGTATTAATTATCATCTGCTTCCTACAAGTTAGCACTATTAAACCATAAGCACTACTTACTCTTATACTCTCTACGATTACCCTGTCCTCTATTGGTCCGTCCTAAATTCAGTTTCCCTATTACTCTAGCATGTCCAAAGGTCAGTCAATGGTTTCCTCTCCAGTCCAGCTGGTGAATCTGGGAATTTTGAGGCAATGTTACAACTGTCTCATGTACACAGACAACCCTCTCCTCCTGCAAACAAGTTCAAATATATGTGAGAGATGCAACTATTTAGCCAAACTGAAGGCTGAGCTCTCTCATCTCAAAACTGGTGTAACCAGTCAGGAGGGGAAGGTAACCTCACACAACACAATTCCAGTATCACATAGTCCCACCACATCAGCGAACCAAACACATAAATACACAAAAACATACTCGGAGGCTCTAAATAAAAATCTACCTAAGCAACAGAGACCTCCAAAGCAGACATCCAAGCAAAAGCTACCTCAAAACAAAACACACACAAAACATAACCCACAAAGTCAGTGTGCCAAGCAGCCACAGCCCTTAAGGCTGAATAACACACCTGATACTCTTGTTATAGGTGACTCTATTGTCAGACACACTGACGTCCTGCTCACCAGGCTGAATAAAGAGAAGGTCACAGTGAGCTGCCTGTCGGGTACTAGGATCTGACACATAACGCAAGCACTCAGGTCACTCTAAAGCAAATACAAATATGACTCAGTCATTGTACATGCTGGTGTGAATGACCTGAGACGTACCTCCCTGGACTACATGAAAAGAGACATAGAGGAGCTCTCTGATCATGTAGCCCAGGCTGATATGACCCTGACCTTGAGCAGCATCTTACCCTCACCTAGAATGATGCCACAGTACAAAGACAAAATGATCGATTTTAACAATTGGCTAAAATGTTGGTGTCATTCAAAGGGGATCCAGTGTCTGTCAGCCTGGGATGACATGCTCGACAAGCCACGTTGCTTCGCTAGGGACGGCTTGCACCTGTCACCACTGGGCTTTCGGATATTGGCAAAGGCTCTTGCCACCCCCATAGTGCCTTTTTTAGGTAAGGCTCAAAAGTCAAACCCACCCCCATAGACAGCACAAGGAACAAGAAACTAAGGGTAATGCTGCTAAACACCAGAAATCTTAATCTCAAGATGCATGCACCCGAAGCTCTCCTCAGTATGGAGAACATCGATATCTGTGCAGTGACAGAAACCTAGTTCAAGGCTCCAGAGAGCACCCCAGCACTACCAGGCTATACCTCACATCATGCTTTTTGGCCCCAAAACCCGGACCGAACCACAAAAGGAGGGGGAGTTTCCATATTTATCAAGGATATCCACACCTCCAGGTTAGTGGCATTGCACGAAGTATCGGAGACCATCCATGTGCAGCTAACAGTGGGCAAGACTGCTTTTCAGTTCATAGCATCCTACAGACCACCCTCTCAAAGTCAGGAATCCCATTCGGCTTTCCAGAAAACATTGGAGAACATGAAGATCTCTCCGAACACCATTATATTGGGTGACTTCAACTACCCAAACATTGACTGGAAGCACTACTCAAGCCCCAGCACCTTAGCCCAAAGATTCCTGGAAATTATAAACTCAAATGCTATGGAACAACTAGTCACCACTCCCACAAGAGGGGACAACATACTAGACCTGATCATTACCAACATGGGGACTCTATGCTCCACACCAGAAGTATATCCCTCATTGGTAAGATCAGACCATAAATTAATTTCACTGGATGTCCATATCCCGACCCCACCCCAGCCCAGAAAACCACAGTGAAAAACTCCTCAAAAGTGAACTTCTCACTTCTCAAAACCGAAGTGGAATCCTTCAAGGCCCCAGGGCCAGTGGAAACTACAGCCCAAACTGCAGAATCCTATATAAATGCATTCTACAGACATCTCCAGGAATGCATGGATCATGCTATCCCAAACAAAACCAAGACGCAATCATCCAAAGGCAGGCGTCCAGTCTGGTGGACCCCTGCCATAAATAAACTGTACAACAGAAGGAGGAAGCTACTACATGATAGAGAAAAATCCCTAATAGGGAAGGCATCTCTGATCAGTACTAGCAAAAATTACGATCCCTCATAAAATCCTCCAAGGCCAGCTTCGAGAGAAAAATTGCACAGGACACCAAAGACAATCATAAGGCTTTTTCAGTTATGTTAGAAACCTGGGATGCAACTCCCAGACTTGTTCTGAGTTGATTCTAAGCGACAAAAAATACACTGAACCCACAGACATCCAATATCCTGGCAGACAGGTTCAGTGCAAACTTCTCCCTCCCCACAAAGGGCAAGTATCTATCCCGGCAGAGGGCTGCCTCCCAAACATCTCAGATGCTCAGGTGAAGGCTGCCCTCTCCAAAGCAAAAAACACTGCTTCCATGGGACCAGATGGCGTCCCAGGTTGCGTCCTACATGAACTACAACAGGAACTAATCCCTCAAATAAAACAGCTATACAATCTCAGCCTCACTACAGGATATGTGCCCACAGAATGGCGTACAGCAACAGTGGTCCCACTCCACATAGGTGGAGCCTCTACGGACCCTGGAAACTATCGCCCCATAAGCCTGACTAGCTTAGTCTGCAATGCTATGGAGAGGACCATCATGGAGCTCATAAACAAAGACATTGGGGACCTAACCTACAGACACTAGATCCTACCCAGATGTCCTTCAAGAATGCAACTGCAGTCATAACATGTGGGTTGTCCTGCCTCAGGCAGCCCTCAGTCGGCCGGATTCCAAAGTCTGGGTCCGACGTCGGCTGATGTCGCATTTCTCTCCGACGTCAGAGCGGCTGGAGTATATAAGCATCAGCCGACGCCATTTTCTCCAGTCTTTCTTGCCGCGCGGTGCCCGAAGCAGAAGCAGTTCGCAAGTGCCGGTCGGTCAGCTCCTGTATTCTACGATACCGAAGTCATCAAAAAAGCTAAATACCCCGTTGGGGACCTTTTCTTGCCTCAGCCGATGTCAGAAATTACTGAAAAAGTTAACAATTGTCTTTTTTGTGGTAAACAAATACCTCATAAGGATTTCCACTCTTACTGCCTCCCTTGCCTGGGCCCAGACCACGACGTCTCGGCCTGTGTAGCCTGTGCTCGCTTCAACAAGTGCACTCTCAGGCACCGGGCGGAGTTCGCTGAAGATTTTTTTCGGCGATAAATTTGCTTACACCATGCCGTCGGATCTTCCGACATCGCAAACTCCCAAAAAGCGAAAAGACCGGGACCGTCATCCTCGGCCCGCGTCTACCACCGACTCCACGCCAAAACCTAGCACGAGTGCTCCGGTTCCCTCTGAGACTGTCTCTCCACCGCTCCGAACTGAAGACACCACATTACCGACTACTCCGATTCCAGATATTACTCCGACGCCAGTTATAGACTTTCCTCCGGATACCAAAACCGAGGAAATGCCCGAGACCATTGCTGTAGACAAGGTCACTCCTGCATGTGGAGCTGCCAGGCCTCCTATGGCCATGTCTATTAAGGCCTACACTAGGGCTAAGGCAGCCAGCAAAACAAAGCATATTACTTCCAAATCCTTACCTCAGCCGACTCCGGAGACACAAATTATGTCCATGGCTGCTGATTTAATTTCCATGATTAGAGGTTCACAGGCCCATCCTGAGAGAGCTTCCCAGCTTCCTCCTGATAAAAGGCCCCGGGTTGAACCCTCTGACCCTTCTCCTTCAGATGAAGACTCTGAGGGCTCTGTCCACTCTGATAGCCAGGAAGAGCTCTTCCAGACCTATGAGGACTCGGATGCAGAAGATTCCATACCTTCAGCCTCCCCTCCTGAGGATATTTCTTTTGGGGAAGTTCTGCATACCATGAGGGAACATTTCAAGTGGCAGGGTCAGGAATATTCTGATTCTAGGAAACGCCTTAGGACTTTCCTTAAGAAGCCTCAGCACAGGCCCTTAGCTATTCCTCCTGTACTTGATGTTCTGGATGATTTGTATTCTGATTCTAGTGCTACCCCTGATTCTCTTCCTCCTGCTCCAGCCAAGCCAGACAGGTATTACAGGGTCCCAGAAACTCATTCCCATTTATTCAGGGCCCATACTGCTGATTTGGAAACTATTTCACAGGGGCCTAAAGGAGTTTCAGCCTCCACCTCAAAAAATCCTTTGCCCTCCAACAGGGAAGCAAGGTCATTAGAGAGATGGGGTAAAAAGGTTTACACTTCCACCACCTTATCTATGAGAGCTTTAAATTGCCTTTTTCATATGTTCCAATATCAGGATTATCTCTTAGAATATTTACAAAAAACATTAGCTTCTCCTGATCCTTTAGACAGGAAGACTTTGCAGGAAGCTGTACATAACACTCAGCAAGTAAGCAATCACTTCCTGCAGTGTGGATATGATGCACTGGAAGCTTCATGTAGGGCAGCTATGACAGGGGCAGTGATGTGAACATGCTTGGTTAAAAGATCAACCTCTACCAGATCATGTAAAAGCAAAACTTCTGGATGCACCTTTGGAAAAGAACAAGCTTTTTGGTGCAAATGCTAAGGATGTGTTAAACACCATCGAAGAAAAAGCAAAATCAGTTCAGACTGTGAAAGATTTCCTCCAGGTTCAACCCCCCAGATTCAGTAGGAATTGGCCTTCAAAAAACTGGTCCTTTCCTAATCCAGAAAAGTTTCAAAGGGGTAAGAACAGACATGGCCGAGGAAGAGGCCAATACAGAGGCCCTTACAGGGGACGACAATGGCAGCCAGGAAACCAAAGAAGTGACAGGGGTTTCACCTGCCCAACAACCACAAACTCAATGACTTTCCTCTACTACCGCCTACCAGGGAACAACTAGAAGCTCCCTTGAGTGGGAAATTATCTCTGTTTGCAGAAAACTGGCACAGACTGACAAAGGACAAATGGATTTTGGACATTATAGACCGAGGGTACAGGTTTCATTTTCATACCTTACCAAGAAAACAAGGCATGCCAAATCTACCACAACATCAAAGGGCAGAGGCTATCAAGCAAATCACTCTGCTGACTCGAATGAAAGCAATAGAAAGAGTTCCACAACAAGAACAAGAACAGGGGTTTTACTCAAGACTGTTCCTTGTTCCAAGAAAAGAATCTCAATGGAGACCAATACTAGACTTGTCCGCATTAAACACCTTTCTCATAGTACCAAAGTTCAAAATGCTGACTCTACAGCAACTCCTTCCCATGCTGGGCAAGGAGTCGTGGCTGTTTACTCTGGACCTCAAGGAGGCATACCTGCATGTCCCTATCAGACACAGCTTCAGAAGATACCTCAGATTTCTTGCAGGGCCAGAGCATTATCAATTCTCAGCATTGCCATTTGGCTTATCTACTGTGCCCAGAGTATTTACAAAATGCCTGGCTTCAGTAATTGCTCATTGCAGGCTCCAGGGTATACAAATCTACCTGTACCTGGAAGACTGCCTCATACAAGCGGATGACAAATTGATGTTGACAAAAAACCTGGATTATGTCATACGATTACTTCAAGCTCTGGGATACACAGTCAACTTCCAAAAGTCAAGACTGCAGCCATTCCAGCAAATAATCTTCTTAGGAGCCAAACTAGACACAGCCTCTCAGATGGCTTACCTGACAGAAGACAAGCAAGAGAAGTTAACTCAATACTTCAAAGGTTTAGCAAAACTCACCCAGATGACTGCAAGGAGATTCCTACAGACCCTGGGTTACATGGCATCCTGCATTCTACTGGTTCCATTAGCAAAACTACACATGAGAAAGCTTCAATGGTACCTAAAAAGCATTTGGTCTCAACACAGCAACAACTTGGAGACAATCATACCACTCATTCCATGCCTACAAAAGGAATTCTTATGGTGGGCCTCGGTGAGCCAGGAAAACACAGGTATGTCATTCAAAAAACCACAGATAACACAGACCATGACTACAGATGCCTCAGGCCTCGGATGGGGGGCGCACATGGAAGGCAGGTGTATACAAGGACAATGGTCTCCAAAGGAAACACATCTGCATATAAACCAAAAGGAAATGCTGGCAGTAATGCATGCTATCGAGGCTTTTCAACACCAACTACAGCAAGGCCATTTAATGAAATGGACAGACAACACCACTGTGATGTGGTACATAAACAAGCAGGGGGGCACCCACTCTTAACCCCTTTGCAGACTGACAATGCAGCTTTGGGAGAAATCACTGAGTCTAAACATCCAGTTACAATCCCAGTTTGTTCCAGGAAAAGACAATGTGTTGGCGGACAGCATAAGCAGGAATTTCACAGATCCACACGAGTGGAGGTTACATCCGAAGGCTTTCAGACAACTCACTTCGACATGGGGCAAGCCAGAAGTGGACCTATTTGCCTCTCACCTCAATCATCTTCTACCAAAATTTTGCACAAGGACATACCATCCAAAGGCTTGGAAAATAGATGCCCTTTCATTCAACTGGAACTCCCTAGCAATCTATGCATTCCCACCTCTGCCACTGATGACCTCAGTATTACTAAAGATCAAAGCAGAGAAGCCCAAGGGAATCATAATAGCTCTGGATTGGCCAAGACAACATTGGTACCCACTACTACGGAGCATATGTCACACCAGGAGGTGTGCCCTCCCTCAGAGGCCTCTACTTTTGACTCAACACAATTTCGAAACACTGCATCCAAACCTTCAGACACTGCAGCTAACAGCCTGGGAGATCCCATAAATAACTTCAGCTTATCTCTCCAAGGAAGTTCAGCGGATACTAACAGAGGCTCGAAGACCATCCACCAGAAAGGTTTACTTAGCAAAGTGGAAAAGATTCAGCAATTGGAATACCAGCAAGCGACATGATGCATCATTACTGAACATCCCACTTATCTTGGAATATTTGGCAGATATGTTACAGAGTGGCCTCTCATATTCTTCAATAAAGATACATGCATCTGCTATTTCAGCTAGGTACAACACTGATCCTCCTGTTTTCTCACCCCTTACTAAGACAATTCCTCAGGGGAATCAAGAACATTAAGCCACCAAGAAAGGCCCCAGTGCCAGCCTGGGACCTCAATTTTGTCTTAGAAAAACGGACTCTACCTCCTTTTGAGCCAGCAGCTTCAGTTGACTTGCAATTTCTCTCATGGAAAACAGCCTTTCTGTTGGCAATTACCTCAGCAAGAAGGGTTTCGAGCTACAGGCCCTAATGGCAATACCACCCTTTATTATTTTCCACAGAGACAGGGTTTCATTAAGGACCAACCCTACTTTTATGCCAAAGGTGGTATCTAGGGTTTCTCTAAATCAAGCCATTCATCTGCCTGCTTTCTTCCCCAATCCTGAGAATAAGGGGAAAGACTTTTGCATACCTTGGACATTCATAGACAACTTCGATACTACCTGGACAGAACCAAGGCCAGTAGGAAGTCTGAACAGCTTTTTGTAGCTTACGCCCTGCAGTCCAAGGAAAAGCAATTTCAAAACAGACTATTTCTAAATGGATTGGACATTGCATCAGATTCTGTTATTCCTTTCATGGAAAGACTGTTCCAGCCTATGTCAGACCACATTCCACCAGAGCTACAGCCACCTCTACAGCATTTTTAAGAGGGGTGCCTACAAAGGACATTCTAGAAGCTGCTACATGGAGCTCCGTGCATACATTCTCCAAACACTACAATCTCCCTCTATATTCCAGATCCAGAGCAGGCTTTGCTTCGCAGTCCTGTAGGGTTTGATTGCCACACCATCTCTTTCCTAGAGCATACCTCCTCCCCAGCTAAGCTATGGTATTCTACCCACATGTTATGACTGCAGTTGCATTCTTGAAGGACATAGTACAGTTTTGTACCTACCATAAATGTAGATGTCCGATAGACATGCAACTGCAGTCGGGTTTTCCTCCCTCCATACCCCTCTATGCTTAGGGTCCACTCCTATCCCCCTTACTCTTAGCTGGGGATATCTGTTATGGTGTATTTGTTTTATTGCTCATGTATTTGTTTGGAATCCTGTTTTTATCTTCCAATTTGATTACAGCCTTCCTTGGAGGGCACCTGGCATCTGGGGCAAGAAACACTGAAGAAAATGGCGTCGGCTGATGCTTATATACTCCAGCCGCTCTGACGTCGGAGAGAAATGCGACATCAGCCGACGTCGGACCCAGACTTTGGAATCCGGCCGACCGAGGGCTGCCTGAGGCAGGACAACCCACATGTTATGACTGCAGTTGCATGTCTATCGGACATCTACATTTATGGTAGGTACAAAACTGTACTTTCGGCTTTGTCAAGGGCAGATCCTGCCTTTTGAACCTGGTTGACTTCTTTGAAACAGTCACCAAAGCCATAGATAAAGGGAAGGTAGTCCACACAGCCTATCTGGACCTTGCAAAGGCATTTGACACAATACCCCACTCGGGCATCATAGATAAGCTATCCAGCTTAAATATAAACCCCTATGTCACAAGATGGGTCGCAAACTGGCTCAAAGACAGAACCCACAGAGTGAGAGTTGCTGGAGCCATGTCAGACTTGAAACCGGTCACAAGTGGCATCCCACAGGGTTCTGTCCTGGGACCACTCTTGTTCGGTATATACTTTTCCGAGGTACAGGCAAACGTTGGAGGACTATGGCTCACCAAGTTCGCAGACGACTGCAAACTGGGCGCCATAATCAACTCTCCAGCTGACACAAACATCCTTCAAAGATAACTGGTGCCAGTGCCATATTTTAAAGCTAAATGCCAAAAAATGTATAGTCATACCCTTTGGCAAAAACAATGTGCCCACAAATTACCACATAGGTGGAAACCCATTAAGTACAGAGAAAGTTATTAGGGACCTGGGGACCCAAGTTGATAGCAATCTCTCCTTTGAAGACCACATTGCCAAAGTGGTTAGAAAGACCTTCTACATAGCCCACCTCATCACGAAGGGTTTCACATCTAGATCAAGAGAGGTAATCGTGCCCCTTTATTCATCCCTCATCAGGCCCATTATAGAATACAATGCCCCTTTTGGGATGTACCTTACCCGACACCTGCAGCAATTAGAAAGACCCCAAAAGTATCTCACCAAGATGATCAAGGGTCTCAAACAGATGCCATATGCTGCTCAGTTAAAAAAACTCCAGCTCTACTCAGTTGCATACCGCCTACTTCGAGGCGATCTATGCCTGACATACAAAGCTATGTCAAATCCAGAATTAATGGACATGCTCCACCTCAGTAAATCTAAATCCCTTAGAGCCACACGCTCAAGGGACTTGAACCTCAGCACAGAAATAAATAGAACTTGCTGGAGGGACAGGTTCATAACACAGAGGCTCCCTTCGCTCTGGAATAGAATTCCAGTTCATGTGAGGCAGAGCACCTCACTGAATCTCTTCAAGAAGAATCTCGATAAGTGGATGGGGGATCGTAGGTTTTTCCCAGGGATTACTCCCGTGTCACTATTAGACAGAGGCACAGTAAACTAAACCTTAAAAAGGGCACAGTATACTCAAATCAAGGGGTGGCGTAAGCCATACAGAATCGGGCTAGGCTTATAATTGCCCCAGGGCAGAAAGCCTAGTATGAACCTATGAACCTATTTTAAAGTATTGGAAGGCAAATTTTTGAATAGTTGACATGAGTACACTGGGCCTGGAATTTGGCAGCATACAGTTTAGTAGTCTGTAAAGGAGGCCTGGCCTCAGACTTGTTTTCCTTTTGAAACTTTTAAGATGAATGTTGAATTTCAGAGATTGTTCCAGTAAGTGTAATTATCACTATTAGTCTCTAATTGGTCAACAAAGGTGTATGTGTTGAGTGTTCTTAAAAGAATGAAGGGGAAAGTTCCTACATACCTTCTTCCCATTTCTTCTTGGCTTTTAATGCATGGAAGTTCTGTGTAAAGTGGTAGAGGTTCATTCTCACCAGCCTGCTGTGAATCAGAAGATGTTGGTTCTAGGTCTTTTACAGTTCGGTTTCTGCAGAGACCATTTCAGACTGAGAACCATGGAACAGCCAGTACTTTCACAAGACAGCCATCTTTCCTTCTAACTATGGTAGTTGTAGTAGTTCATTTTTAATGAGTAGATTATTTTTGGGTAGATTTCATAACTTTTAGCAGCTGCTAGGAGTCTGCCTGGTCAGACCTTACAGAAGTCTAAAAGTCATCATGTTTTCTGTATTGAGGCCAAGACAAAAGTTTTTTCCATCTAGAAATTATTTGTTTTTCATTTTAAGTAAATTTTTCAGTTAGGTATATGTAGGTTATTACACAGCAGCATGGCTCTTCTAAGCCCCAGGTCTCTTTTTCAGCAGTATTGACACTTGTACATGACATTACTCAGACCTTTAACTCCACATGACCAATGGTCACCAGCTTCTACACTGGTGAAAGCAGGTCTTTCACAGGAGGTAAAAGATAATTGTTGCCACCATCACTGCTGCTTGCAAAGGCAGTATTGAATGGTTATGGACAAATCCTGTTTATGGGCTGGCATCACTAATGTAGACTTTGCAAAACAATGAAGTATAATCTTTAGGAGCATCTCTGACCCAGGCCTAAAGGCAGAAATCCCTCCCAGACATACCCATTTGGGCTCCCTCACATGTATGAGAGAGTCACATGACTGAAATATCCTAAAAATGAACAGAGTTTGGGACTGGAGAAGAATATTTGTAGAGGTCATACATTTTATATCCCCTGATGTGGAGGCAGGACCAGAACACCCATGCTGCTTTTATATATATATATATATATATATATGTAAACACTGAGGTTGCATCATCATGGGGATAGTTGAAATTTCTGGTGTAATGGCAATACATCTTTCTAGTGAAAAGCTGGGGGATCACATCCTACTGATCACACAAATGAGTGCTGATCACTAGTGTTTCACAGATAAGCCAGGAACCCACACTTGCTTATCCTGGCTCTTCTGAATCATTTTCCCCACATGAAGTGGTTCACCTCCACCAGCACATTATCCATATCCCTCCAACCCCCCCCCCCCCAGAGTTAGTGGAATGCGTAATGCCTCATCATTTCTTTCTCCCCCAAAACTATGTCCAGCAATTGCCTTAGCCACAAATTGAACTCTGGTTTCCTGAGTTCTTATTAGGGCTTTATTCCTCTGTGCACTCTATTTTCACAGCATCTGAACCCTTAGATTCAATTATTTAAATTTTGCTTGCGACATAAATAGGACATGTTGGTGAGACAGTTATGTCTCTCACAGGATCCCCATGTTCTGGAACAGGCTCTGATTCTATGTGAAACAGAGTCCATCCCTAATCCTATTTAAGGGTAGCCTTGACCAATGAATGGGAAATCAGAAGTTCACCCTGCATTTGGCAGAGGCAGACCGTAATTATAGCCAAACTGTTATACCCCCCACATAACCTTTAGAAACCTAATGACTAACATACTCCCTCCTATTAAATGCTCATATACACAGGAACACAATTGGATTTGGTTGTGCCACTAGTTTTATTAAGGTCTTGGTGGTCATTAGCCTAGTGTACTCCTATGGACCTATGCCAGCAGAGTTTGCTGAGATGTGTTTATCTTCAGTCCTTTAGTAATTAGGCTCACCATTTGTACTGTTGGCACCTTTTAAATCTAGGCCACTGTTACTCCATCATTAAAGTACAAGTGTGTACCTCAGCAGAATATCATGATATGGTAGAAGCTGAGACTTGTGTCCATAAATCAGATGGTTCCTAATATCTTTTTGTGGCTGTCATGAAGGATATTTCTCCACCTCCAGATATAAACATTATGACCATCAGGCATTTGCATCCATCCTTTATGTAATTTTGTATTGCTGACATGAACTTTGTGTTTTGAAAGACATACTTCTGTTAAGCATCATGTCCATATAGGAAAATTTGAGGATCTAGGCTATTGATGTCCTTAAGAGTTTTTTTATCTGAGGACAGACTCTTGTTTCCTTATGAAGGTAGTTTCTGAGCTGTTACTTAGTCCATTGCAATGTATTCCTTTCTGGTGCTAATTATAGGATATATTCTGGATTTTGCAGTGCTGCTTGCAGTTCTTCCTACACAGAATCCTTAATCATAGGAAGACAGTCAAGTTTTTTTTTGCCTTTCGCAGTAGCAGAGAAGGCTTTGCAACTGCCATGTAAACCTTATCCTGGTGAACCGCAAACACTATTGTTTATGGTCTTTTATCATTAATAGGTAAACCGGATTTGGGCTAATGCAGTGACTTCTCATTCTGCCCAATGTGTGGTGACATATAGTGTTCATCTTTTTACTGATGTGTCCATGTTGGGCATTTGTGAGAGTAATTGAGAGAATCATTTAAGAAAGTTAATGAGACAGCTTTTTGAAGGTACTACTCCTCTTGTGACAGTTTTCAAATTGTAATACTAAAGCATCACAGTCCAAAACAGGAAGATTGGAGGGAGCATTGAGTTAACTTTGTAAATCAGCTTGCCACTGGCTTAAAGATACTGGTGTCCTCAGGGTTATAATAATAAAGCAAAGCAAACCTCCTATAAAAGCCTACAAAGTAAAGTGTACTACTCCGAATTTGTCTGTTGCTGTTTACCATGCCTAAACCTAGCTTATAGCAACAAAAAAAAACAAACAATAGGTTCAAAAGTTTGTACCAGATAGGCAGTTTGAACAGTCATAAGTATATACATCCAATCAGTGTATTGTATTTAATGATTGTCACTGTAGCAGAGTGATTAAGATGTCTTTGGATTTTGAGAGTATACCTTTGGTAATTACTTGGGTTTAAATGAAAAAAGATTTCTTTACAGTAACCTTTACTTTATTATCAAAGGGCAGTTCATTGTGGACAAAAGCACATAGGTCTCCAATGACTTTAGCAATGTCTAAGTTGGGTTCCATTTTTGCGATAATCATTGGGTAGCAATTGTTTCTTCAAATGCAACTTCACATTTTTTTTGCATTAAATTTAAGGCCACTGTCAGAAGACCAGATGCTGATTCCATCCCTTCTTGTGGAATATATGAGTCCATGTGAAAAATCAATAATGTCTGTCTTTACATCAGATAAGTAGATGCCAAATAGAGGTAGACTCATCACAGAGTCCACAGGGATTCCACCAATCAGTAATCTATTTGATGAGAAGGTACCATCAATGCTTACCCATCATGTAGGATCAGAAAACCAGTTAGCAATCCATCAAGTAATGTAGTGGTTAAATATTTAAACCCATTTCATTAATAATGCTTGCATGAGGAATACTATTGAAAGCCTTAGCAAGGTTGAGATAAATGGCATGGACAGAATGATCCCCATCAGTGGCATTAGTCACATTCTCTAAAAAGTCAACTAAGTTAAGCAAGACCTTCTCTTCACAAAACTACCCCAAGTAGGAGTCCTTTCCAATTTCACTGTTACTGAGGTTGACTAAGATTTGTGTATTGATTTTACAGATAAAGGGGGACAATGACACAGTTATTTTCATGGACAAATGTAATGCTATCCTTGTGCAGATGCAC
The DNA here is from genome assembly GCF_019279795.1 of Protopterus annectens. Taxonomy (NCBI): domain Eukaryota; kingdom Metazoa; phylum Chordata; order Ceratodontiformes; family Protopteridae; genus Protopterus; species Protopterus annectens. The sequence goes on from NC_056746.1 coordinate 287,372,923, forward strand.
AACAGCCACTGTACTTAAATGCTCAAGATATACCCTGTGAACAGGCTGAAATTAAAAAGTTTAAGGAAGGAAGGGGTTCATCAGTAATGTATATTTTGCTAACAAAACAGCCTGATATGTTGTCCAGGCAGATGAACCAGTTTTTAGCTTTAGAGCTTCCATGATCTGGTCCATAGTTATAATGAGAGGAGCAGGATTAAAAGATTGATTGGTGAAAGGGGAAAATGTTGCTTTTGTCAGCCATGAACATTTGCTGTGGCTTTAATATCAGAATAGGTTGAGATGTTCACTTGGAGTTTGATGTAGTGTAATGGGCATTACATTTCATACTCCTACTATAAATGTACAAAGCCTGTGATTATCCTTAAAAGACCAACTACCTTTAATTCATTTCAGCATTACTCTTCCTAATGGTGCATTCGATATACCAGCAAGCCTACTTACATTCATTCTTATGACCTCTGGTGGAAATTGTTTTGTAAGGCTATTTGATTTTGTCACCGTGTTATAAAGTTTATCTGACAGTTCCATCATAGGGGTTTATCCTTGAATTTGCCAACCACCATACTTATGCCCAATAGGTACTAATGTGTTTGTACATCTGTTGAAAGGACTGTGAAAATAATGGGTAGATGTGTTACCTTTAGGGATTAAATCTGCAGAGTACAAAGCAATTTTGAAATTCGTAAGGCTCTCAGATGGGGGTATAATATGGTTGACTTTTAGCAGTCCTTGAGTACAGTTGAATTTGTGCGTACTTTACTAATTTTGCATAAAATGTGACAGTTTTGTAGGCTGATTTGATCGTGGAGGGGATAGTATTAGTAGGTGTGCAGGTCAATACAACATTTTTAAGAATAAGGTGAAATATGGAGGGGATAGTATTAGTAGGTGTGCAGGTCAATACATCATTTTTAAGAATAAGGCAAAATGTATTTCTTTTTCACTCTCGTAGGAACCTGGACAGTTTGCTCTAAGGAGGTATTGTTGGTGAAATCTGGGAAACATTGGGAGTATTCATTGCTAGCTGTGTAAGACTTTCACTTGAATGGATAACTGAAGTCATCTAGATTTAAGGCATTGGAGATTAATAGATATGGAATTCAACTAGTCAAGGCACTTACTGTGATCCTCAGGTGACACTGAGAGAGATGTATAGTTGGCAGCAATGTGGTAATTGACTTATCTAATTTGACCAAAATGTCAGTGAATTGAATTCAGAATCTTGAAGTAATTAGTGCAAATTAATATGTGAGTACCTAAAAACAGATACTGTCCTGCTGACCCAGATTGTATACAAGTGTGACAGGAGCTGTACCCTGTTGTAGAAAAGTGGTATGTGAACATTGAAACAAAGTTTCTGTAACAGAACATATATGAATGTGCAAGAACTTCGGAAAGTCCTCCAAATCAGACGTTTATTGTTCAGCCACCTTTCTTAGTTTAGGAATGCCTAACGAATGAACTGTGCCTAAAAATATACCATGGGGCAGAATAAATCTCACTGAGGAGAAAGGTGAAAGCCATGTCTGCTGAAGCAGGCTGGCCTGTCAGTCAGCAACTCCCAAGCTGGCATACCATCGATTCCCCTGAAGTAACACTAGTTAATGTCAATTGTTGAAATCAATTTTTGTTTGAAACTGTGTCATTGTTCTTTGAAAAGGTAGGATACTGCTCAAGGTAAGTGTCATACCCACTTCAGGCACATGCATATATAGGTCAACTAAATTTCTCCCTTCAGGGTAGAATGTCTCAGTGTTATTCACTTTGATGTGGGTGATAATGACAGCCTACCCATAATTAGGGTGAAAAGATCTAAGGGCTGTTGGTCTCATTTAAATTCTGGGCTAGATAGCTGACTGTGACCCTATCCCTGCACAGTTTGGTGTATGCAGCATCAGTATGCTAACTGTAGAATCACCTGTTACTAATACTTTGCCATGTGTGGCTGCAACCTCAGGAATCCTTATAGAAGTAATGATGACTCAATTGTGATATACTTTAGTTATGAGTGAAGGTGTTAAGTGAAGATGTGTTATTGCAATGTAGTAATAAACTGCCTACTGACATATATAGTGTGTGATAAGTTGGCTTTCAAATTTTAAAATTATTTTTATTTTCACCTCTCATAAAAAGTATCGGTAAATAGCAAAAGTAAATGTTTGTTAGTAAACATGAAGCAGTCGCTACAGTGCCTAATAGTTACTAAAGTAAGCAAGCTGGCCCCAGAAGGAGATACTGCAAACTGTGAACCTTTTTTAATAGATAGTAATACTTTACCAGCTATTTATGACTACCTAACAGGTTAACTACCATGAGGATTAGGTGGGAGAAGCCCTCAACCATTCTGCAGTTCAGCAAATAATCTAAGTCATGAGCTACTGTTTTAAATTAAATGATGAAAGTAACCTTGTTGGAGTGCAGGTATGCCCTAGATGGCTGATAGGGTACCGGCAAAAATATAGTAGAGGAAGGACTCCTGTTGTATAGGGTAGAACAATGATTTGGTATTCACATCTAGAGACCACTAGTAACCAGTAGGAGTGGTGGCCGGTTGCCACTAGTAAATTTTTATAGCATTTTGTGCCATCTGAATATGGGCCAAATCTCCATTAAGTAAAGGGCATTGCAGTAGTTCATGTACAAGGAGACCAGAGGGCGGACAACCATAAACAGGTTTATTATTGGAACTAGATGTGCAATTTTAGCAGCATTCCACAGATGTAAAGAGGACTTGACCATAACTTAGAAGAAGCCACATTGATTCCTAACTCACAATGTATGCATTATGAGATATTAATCTCAATGTTAGAATAATGTCAGTATTAATACAGTGTACCTTCAATACAGAGCTGTATTTCTTGCTGTGTTCTTCTTGCCCAAGTTGTCTTCAGTATTACTTTTCCTAATACCTCTGGAAACATATTATTATTGGTACTCTTCAGATAAGAATATATTAGTGATGTAGATTAGATGCTCACAGAGTTTGTGGGCCTGAAAAAATGAAAACTATACAGATTTGTTGTGAACAAAATGATGTACAAGAGAGCACCCAAATCGCTATATATAACTATTGGTGGTATGTAGCAATAAAAGTGCCATATCTCTGTAACCATATGAAATAGTACAGTGAATTTCTCAGAACTAAGTTTGGACTGTTTTTGTTTCACTCAGCATCCATAACGGTGTCATCTTTTCTGGCCCCAAGGATATAGCTAATACATTAATAAATACATTTAGTTTAACTTTAACCCCCCTCCTACCCACAATTTTGCCCTCACAATGCCTGAGAAATTAGTAAAGGGAGGCTGCATGATGCAAGTGAGTGGGCAGGACTAAATCCTTCAGTCCCCATCATCATTATAGCCATTTTTGCTGTTTACACCTTAGATGTCCAAATGTGATAAAATATAATAATAATAAGGATACACTGAGCTCATGCATATCACCCATTCTGATCCCAAGGATGTAGCTGATATATTAGACAAATTTAGTGCTAACATTATCCATCCTAGCCACATTGTTGCCCCCACTAGACCTGAGAATTTAGTTTCCCATGAATTCAACTTGGAGCAAGTCTTAAAATGCCTGTCAAAGACTGAACATTAATCTTCCACAGGGGTAGACAACTGCATTCTCATCAGTGCAAAGTATGCAGCATGTGAGCCTCTACTTAAACTGTTTAACCTCAGCCTAACTTGAGAACCACCTCTTTGACTCCACTACATAAGAATGCCCCCTCATACAGATGTGAGTAATTATAGACTCATCTGTCTCACTAACCATATATGCAAAGCCAAAGAACATATCACAGCAGAACTCATTTATGCATATGTATGCAACTTAACTGATCTAGATCCCAGTTTGACTTTGTGAAGGGCAGGCCCTGTCTAATGAGCCTAGGAAACTTCTTTGAAGAGGTTACAGGGTCTGTGGATGGTTAACCTACCTAAGGTTTTTGACATTATTCTCCATGGTTGTATTATTGAAATTTTACACAAGCTTAATATAAAGGCATTAGTTGTCTGCTGGATTGCAAATTGGCTATCCAAGAGATCCCTAGTTGTGAAAGTTGCCAGCTTCCTCTTTGTATGTAAAATTGTAGTTAATGGAGTGTTACCTGGATAAGTTCTGGGTCCTCTCTGTTATTTGTTTTGCAGACATCCAAGCCAGTATTCCAGAAGTGTAGCTGACCAGGCTTGCTGATGAATTGAAAACTGGGCACTGTTATCCACTGATAAAAAAACATCTTCAGCAAGGGCTGGAATGTGCATGTACATGTATGAAAATCAGTCTCAAACTAAATGAAAAGAGTGCAACACAGTAACGATTGGCAGAAATGTTGCCCCACCTCATATGTTATAAATGGTACTGCGAAAGCCTAGGTTATGTGCATATCTCTCTCGAATTTGATCATCATGTTTCTAGCATGGTCAGGAAATAATTCTGTCTGGTTCAAGTTAAGATCCAAAGAAGTCATCCTACTTCTGTACTCTTCCCTTATCTGACCCATCATTGAATACAATGCCTTTATGTACAAATCCAAGCATATCTTACAGCTAGAAATGCCCCCATCGATTTTTAACAAAGAAAATTAAAGGTCTCAAAACATGAAACTACCCCGATAGATTAGCATGACTCTCCTCATGCTTAGTAGCCTACAACTTGCTGAGAGGTGACCCGTGTCTTGCTTTTCAAGCCATGAAAAACCCAGTCATATATGAACTTCCATTTATTTGTAAAACCAGTGAATCTACAAAGACCTTCACTAAAGATCTAAATCTATACCAACAAATAAGTCACACTGGAGAGATTAGTTCCTAACTCAATACATTCCTATCCAAGTGCCTGACAAGAGTGGAGAGAATTTTTAGTTTATCTGCTTTGTTTTGTATGATAAAGCATCTCATGGTCCCCACAATCACTTGCCTAATATATTTCTATTTTATAATAATAACAACCACAATGATGTATTTCAGCTTCTTAAGAACTCTGTTTATATTTATCCAAAAAAGTACATTTCTAACTGCACATGTAATGTCAGTAGATAATTAGGTTAGCTTTGCAGTATACATGCTGCTTTGTGTCATCTTGTTAACCTGTATCTAAACAGTCCCCTTGCTTGCAAGTATTAGAATTTTTGTTTCTATTTTCTGTGTAATCTGTTATTCTGTTCAAGGTCTCAGCAAGGTTTTACAAGTTGTATACTGACTTGCCCTTTCCTTTTATTTACAAGACTTTCAGGCTTGACCATGTAAACATTGATATAGAGGCTGAACAATTTCAAATCATCTGCAGTTAAAGTAACATGTTTAAACTTGTTATTGTTTATCACTTGGAAGGTTCAGGTGTACTTGTGTTCACATTCTCAGGAGGAGTCTGATCCTTGACAGTTTCTTATACTACAGCCACCGAATCATTGGATAAATTCTATTAAGATGCTCTTTTAAACAAAGAATTTAGAAGCAGTTTGTACTCTATAAAATGCTTACTCCTGAAATTTTTTTTATTGACCCAGAAAAAAATTAAGCATTTAAATATGTATTTACCTAGTTAAACAGTGTCAGTTTAGTCAGGAATTAAGTCAGGAGTCAGATAGTGTTTGAATTTTACTTCTGTAGAGTTTCTTTATAACATCTCCAAACTATACCTATGGAGCATCTTGCTCAATAAACCCTGCAATCCTATTGACTTTGCAGGAGTTCCCACCACTCATAGAAAACTAGGACCCTTCTGCAATTTATCTTTACCTGCATAAAACCATGTTAAGGATGCAAGCCATTGCAAAGGCAGTAATCATCTGGATAATAATCAAGACTCTTCCACTGCTAGTTGCATCAGGAAGAAAAGAAGATAAGAGAGATAAAGCCCTGACTATAGTCCAGATGACCTAGGTTGAATTAGCATCTCAAATACTTGATGGTGCAAGCAGAGAGGATGGGTGTGCCCATCTTGGGGGAGACATACTCTCAGATGCACCATAGCATGATCCATGGTAAAGGTTGTTAAATTGCAAGATGGTGTTGTACTGGGGGGACAGAGCTCTTGGATGTGGTGCATATGGAGGTGCAGCTAATACTCTGCAGAAACCCATTGTATATCAGTCCCTGTATATGTAACATGAATGTGACTGGGTGGAGAATTTGCAGGCAAAACAATTCCAGACAGCAGTGTGATGCTACCCCCAAGCACCTCAGTCTCCTCACTTGCCCTGGAGATGGGTCAGGATTAGCCCAGAGAAGCTAAAGTTGGTCCATTAGACTCAGTGGATGGGGATATGACATAGGGCAGCTGATGTTCATCTAAAAACTGAATGAAAAAAAAACAGAAAGCTTGCATTGGGGAGAAAAATATGCTTTACTCATTCCCACCAATGGAGCTCTGGAAGATTGCACTGTAACTTCCAGTTGGCAGAGCCTAAGCTTTTTGTTAGAATCAAATTATGTCCTTACAGTTCCAAAACTTTTTTTATCTTTGTAACCATATTGGTTACTAAAGTGCAAATGGCAAACTCTTCAGCACAAACTATTTTTATAGTGGTAGTATTTTTAGCTCTCGGCCTTAAAATGGATTTTATAAGTCACAGTAATCACAGTAACTATTAAGCTTGCAATATTTTGTAAACAATTTATATCTTGGCAACCTCTCATGTTACACGTACATTGTCTGCAGCATTTTTTCATCCAGCGAAGAGCTTTCGTACAATGCTAAGCAGTTCTGTCTGTCTGTCAGGGTGGGGTCTGGGTCTGATGATGATTTGAATGCCAGGCATAGATTTCCCTCAACAGCCTATAGTAGACAGAGTACAGGCATAGGGATTTGAGTCAGTCTGCATAGGGGATGTTATTTATGCCTTATATTCTTTTAGAGAGGAACTTCTGTGGCCATTCCTCTTGTTGGATGTGTCCAGTTAGGCACATACCAAAGGGAGCACCATACTCAATGACAGGACTGATGAATGCTGAGTACACTGGAATAGTGGCCTCCTTGGACTTGGATACCATAACTTTGTTTATAAGTTGCACAAAATAGAATGTTTTCCTCAGTACTGTGGATACATGATGGCCAAAGGGTAGATTATTGTCTAAATATGTCCCCAAGTCTCTGACAACTGGTTCGACTCTTAAAAGTGTGTTGTCAATATGTTAGAATGATGCTCAATACTAGGCTCATACCAGCCTGGGACACACAGAGCTCCATGATGTCTGTCTTCATACAGTCTGGGGAGGTATGTCTCAGGTCATTTACACCCACATGGACTATGACAAAGTTATACTGGTACTTGTCCAGTGACCTGAGTGTGTGCATAACATGTGGATTCTGGCCCCTGATAAGCAACCATCCTTGACTTTCTCTTACTCAGCCTGGTGACAGGGACATCATTGTGTCTCACGATGGGCTCTCCAATGACCAGAATGTTGGATTGTGTGGCAGCTTGCCTTATGAGCTTAGGGATAAAAGACTGCATGAGACATGACTGTATATATATTGATGTGGGTGTTGTTTTGAAAGAGTGCTTTTGGGTCTGCTTAGGGCATTTGTTATGTGCGCTTCATATAGGAGATCTTTTGTGTTTAGGAATGTCACAAAAGGAGATGCTGCCAGCACAGCCAGCTAGAATTTTGTAAATAGTTATATGTCATTTGTGAATATCAACATAATTTATATAAGATGCTTGTGTAACAACTGTATTAGAACTGCATGTCATGGGTTCACTACAAATGACCGAAAACCCACAATCCCGATGCCCAGAATACCGAGCCCATAAGACCAACCGCCCACATGCTCGAGTTTACACAATACTGACTCCCACAATACTGTATGCCCGAAATCTTGAAAATGATAAACCAACACCAAACCCGATCATTATGTGCACATCCGTAGCCATGAGTTCCAGTTGTTGTACTGTGTCCTAGTATAAAAAACACATAAGTCCATGACAACTACTCCATCGCAATATCTGAACACAATCACAATACTCTGAAATACGTTATCACCACACTGGAACATCAACTGTTGGTAGTACGTCCCATCACAATGTACAAACAAAGTCCAGTACCGTTACAAAAGACAAACACATAATGGTACAATGACACTGTAATGCCTATATTGCAGGTATAATGATTCACATCTTAAGCAGCCTTGCGATACATCTCACAAAATCCAGACTTGAATACTCATCTTTGTTGTCCAATAGCCGTTGAAACTTTTCCTGTCTATCCAGAACATGCCTACGTTTGAGAGAGGGTGGACATCCAGCTGCTAATCGCTCATGTAGGCCGTCAACCCGGGTCTGTTCTCTGGTTAGGCACGTCATTAATACAGACAGATCAGTCGCCCTAGCCCAAGTAGACATTTCAACCGGTGGTGCCACGCCTACACTGAGTTCTGGGTGCATGGCAGGAACAGTTGATTCAGCTCTGAGACGTTCCAAAATTTCACAGAGAATAGGGGTGGAAACCTAGTATTGGCCGTTGACCTGTTAGTAAATTTCCTAACATGGCTGAGAACATACTAGTCTGTGAAGTACTTTATAAATTCCCTGCCCTCATCAGGAAATGACTCTTTCAAGCCATTGAATGTTGGAAGTACCTCTGACTCCTAAAGGAATGCGAGACCAACCAATGATTTCACGGCTAACTGGAACTCATGGCTACGGTTGTACAGACCCCATCCCTAACAGCTGCACTTTGCACCAGACATTCTGGCCAAAGTGAAACAGGCATCCCTTGGCAGTAGCATCTGTGAAGTTTAGCCTAATGCTTTTGATGGCAGCTACTTCATAATCACAAAGCACATACTGTAGTGAGAGGTTGAAGTCCTGGGATGGAAACAGATGTAGTACACAATGCCACAACATGTTATAGGCACGGAGTGACTTTTTGGACATCAGCCCATATAGGAGTGGAACTGACTTACTATATCCACAACACTTAACTATTCCATGAATACTATATAATTGGTGGCATATAGCACCCTTGCAGAAGTACATTCCATCCATCAGCCATATTGTTGCCACACTCAGGTCATGTAGACTATTAACTGTGCTAACACCACAACATGTGTGCCTGAGCCTGTATCAGTAGCTTGTTTCATGACAAACCACCTGATTGTAAAGGAAAGTGACTAAAATGTAGTGTCTCCAATGTCAGATTTGGTATGTCCCACACCTGCACTCTTACACCGCACATGGCGTATTTGCTGCAACATTGTCTTCCGATTCGGAAGGCTAGGTACACATGCTAGCGAGGTGGATGCCAAAGCATCATCCACCAGTAAACATGGAGTGTCCCTAGACATAGCAGTCTTCTTGCAGAGTGGTCCACAAACGTTGTACCATTCTACCTCTAACAGATCACCCGCATGGTTGTGTGACATGGATTTTTGCAGCCTCTCACCCTCTGAAAAAGTGACTCAGTCACCGTTTGTCCCTTGCAAGTGTTGCTTCGCTTCCACTTGCAACACCAGTAACCTTGCTACCAGACTTCCATTCTAAATGGTAGATATACCCATCTATTATGAGCACATCTTACATTTTTGTGATCGGAGCCATGGATACAGCACATCAATAGTTCCGGGTGCATCATAGCTTTGGTTGACCATCCCTGCAATGTCAGCCGCTGAACAGCCTATAAATTCCCATTGGGATGGTGGTTGTAAGATTTAGTGAACATCTTCGTACTGCTGGTTATCGATAGTGCTGACAGTCTGTTATCAGTGCATTTTATGAACTATTATGTTACTCTAGGTGTTGGACTTGTCAGTGTGCATTATGAATGGGTTTGTGGACTGTTACGGTATTGTGGGCGTCGGTATTGTGTAAACTCGAGCATGTGGGAGGTTGGTCTTATGGGCTCGGTATTCTGGGCGTCGGGAATGTGGGGTTTCAGTCATTTGTAGTAAACCCTATGTCATGTGTATATCAAACTGTTTTTTAAAGACGTGTCTTGAAAACATGTTTTATAAAGTTCATAAAAATAAAATTATTGTTGATTCATGAAATGTCTTATGAAGCTGATGCCTTTAAGGGGCTATTTCACTAATTGATTAATTGTGTTGATTGACATTTTTTGAATTTTTTATATAAGCCTCATTTTAGATTTGAATTTTATAGGCTTGATGAAGCTTGATAGCGAAAGCGCTTGCCAATTGTGTACCTGAATAAAACTGCTACTTTGTGTTTTAAATCGAGAGTGAATTTATACTTCATTTGGATTTGATATCCCAGGAACCAGGGTCTGAAGAGACGTGACTGCTTTTTATACTATTTGTTTGCTGACTGCCTGGGGTGACTGCGAGCTAGTTTCTGATTTTATTTTTATGAACTGTTTTTTTTCTGCTCGCAGTCTTTAACCAATACGTGGTATTTTTTTTTTTTTTTTTTTTAATAATTTATGGGGTTTTTTTATAATTTATGTTTTATAAAGTGTTTGTGTTTGAAATGTAACCACAGTGTGTCCTGCCGGAAGAGAACAGAAATGTACATGCACTGTTGTAACTGTCTAAATGCATATATTTTAATAGTGGAAACTGGAATACAGGAGTTAACTTCAGTCCAGCAAATTTTAGGAAAATAGCTGAAATTAAATTACTTCATAGGCTGCACAATAAAAGATGGTATCTTTCAGTTTTCAGTGCAGCTAGATAGGTTCATAGGTAGGTACTAGGCTGTCGGCCCTGGGGCTTATACAAGCCCAGCCAAAAAGGTACCTTGGCTTTTGCCACCCAAGAAAATTATTTTCCTGTGCCACTGTCGAGCAGAGCCACAGAAGTGATCCCCGGGGTGAATTTCCTATTTCCCATCCAATCATCAAGATTTTTCTTGAAGAGAGCTAATGAGGAGCTTTGTTTGATATAGATAGGTAGTTTATTCCAGAGTATGGGAAGTCTCTGGGACAGGAATCTATCCCTCCGGCATGATGTCCTTCAAGAATGCAACTGCAGTCATAACATGTGGGTTGTCCTGCCTCAGGCAGCCCTCGGTCGGCCGGATTCCAAAGTCTGGGTCCGACGCCATTTTCTTCAGTCTTTCTTGCCGCGCGGTGCCCGAAGCAGAAGCAGTTCGCAAGTGCCGGTCGGTCAGCTCCTGTATTCTTCGATTCCGAAGTCATCAAAAAAGCTAAGTACCCCGTTGGGGACCTTTTCTTGCCTCAGTTGATGTCAGAAATAACTGAAAAAGTTAACAATTGTCTTTCTTGTGGTAAACAAATACCTCATAAGGATTTCCACTCTTACTGTCTTCCTTGCCTGGGCCCAGACCACGACGTCTCGGCCTGTGTAGCCTGTGCTCACTTCAACAAGCACACTCTCAGGCGCCGGGCGAAGTTCGCTGAAGACTTTTTCGCCGATAAATTTGCTTACAACATGCCGTCGGATCTTCCGACATTGCAAACTCCCAAAAAGCGAAAAGACCGGGACCGACATCCTCGGCCCGCGTCTACCACCGACTCCACGCCAAAACCTAGCGAGTGCTCCGGTTCCTCTGAGATGGTCTCTCCACCGCTCGAACCGAAGACACCGATACCGCGACTCCGATTCCGGATATCACTCCGACGCCAGTTATCGATTTTCCTCCGGATACCGAAACCGAGGAAATGCCCGAGACCATTGCTGTAGACAAGGTCACTCCTGCACGTGGAGCTGCCAGGCCTCCTATGGCCATGTCTATTAAGGCCTACACTAGGGCTAAGGCAGCCAGCAAAACGAAGCATATTACTTCCAAATCCTTACCTCAGCCTACTCCAGAGACACAAATTATGTCCATGGCTGCTGATTTAATTTCCATGATTAGAGGTTCACAGGCCCATCCTGAGAGAGGATCCCAGCCTCCTTCTGATAAAAGGCCCAGGGTTGAACCCTCTGAACCTATTCCTTCAGATGAAGATTCTGATGGCTCTGCCCATTCTGATAGCCAGGAAGTGCTCTTCCAGACCTATGAGGACTCGGATGCAGAAGATTCCATCCCCTCGGCCTCCCCTCCTAAGGATATTTCTTTTGGGGAAGTTCTGCACACCATGAGGTAACATTTCAAGTGGCAAGGTCAGGAATACTCTGATTCTAGGAAACGCCTGAGGACTTTCCTTAAGAAGCCCCAGCACAGGCCCTTAGCTATTCCTCCTGTACTTGATGTTCTGGATGATTTATATTCTGACTCTAGTGCTACCCCTGATTCTCTACCTCCTGCTCCAGCCAAGCCAGACAGGTATTACAGGGTCCCAGAAACTCATTCCCATTTATTCAGGGCCCATTCTGCTGATTTGGAAACTATTTCACAGGGGCCTAAAGGAGTTTCAGCCTCCACCTCAAAAAATCCACTGCCCTCCAACAGGGAGGCTAGATCTTTAGAGAGATGGGGCAAAAAGGTTTACACATCTACTACCTTATCTATGAGAGCTTTAAATTGCCTTTTTCATGTGTTACAATATCAGGATTACCTTTTAGAAGATTTACAAAAAACTTTAGCCACTCCTGATCCTTTAGACAGGAAGACTTTGCAGGAAGCTGTACATAACACTCAGCAAGTAAGCAATCACTTCCTGCAGTGTGGATATGATGCACTGGAAGCTTCATGTAGGGCAGCTATGACAGGGGCAGTCATTCGTAGACATGCTTGGTTAAAAGATCAACCTCTACCAGATCATGTAAAAGCAAAACTTCTGGATGCACCTTTGGAAAAGAACAAACTTTTTGGTGCCAATGCTAAGGATGTGTTAAAGACCATAGAAGAAAAAGCAAAATCAGTTCAGACGGTGAAATATTTCCTACAGGTTCAACCCCCCAGATTCAGTAGGAATTGGCCTTCCAAAAACTGGTCCTTTCCTAATACAGAAAAGTTTCAAAGGGGTAGGAACAGACGTGGCCGAGGAAGAGGCCAATACAGAGGCCCTTACAGGGGACGACAATGGCAGCCAGGAAACCAAAGAAGTGACGCAGGGGTTTCACCTGCCCCACAACCACAATCTCAATGACTTACCTCTACTACCGCCTACTAGGGAACAAACAGAAGCTCCCTTGGGCGGGATATTATCTCTGTTTACAGAAAATTGGCACAGACTGACAAAGGACAAATGGATTTTGGACATTATAGACCGAGGGTACAGGTTTCATTTTCATACCTTACCAAGAAAACAAGGCATGCCAAACCTACCACAAAACCAGAGGGCAGAGGCTATCAAGCAAATCACCCTGCTGACCCGGATGAAAGCAATAGAAAGAGTTCCACAACAAGAACAAGACCAGGGGTTTTACTCAAGACTGTTCCTTGTTCCAAGAAAAGAATCTCATTGGAGACCAATACTGGACTTGTCCGCATTAAACACCTTTCTCATAGTACCAAAGTTCTAAATGCTGACTCTACAGCAACTCCTTCCCATGCTGGGCAAGGGGTCTTGGCTGATTACTCTGGACCTCAAGGAGGCATACCTGCATGTCCCTATCAGACACAGCTGCAGAAGATACCTCAGATTTCTTGCAGGGCCAGAGCATTATCAATTCTCAGCATTGCCATTTGGCTTATCTACTGCACCCAGAGTATTCACAAAATGCCTGGCTTCAGTAATTGCTCATTGCAGGCTCCAGGGGATACAAATCTACCCGTACCTGGACGACTGCCTCATACAAGCGGACGACAAATTGATGTTGACAAAAAACCTGAATTATGTCATATGATTACTTCAAGCTCTGGGATACACAGTCAACTTCCAAAAGTCAAGACTGCAGCCATCCCAGCAAATAATCTTCTTAGGAGCCAAACTAGACACAGCCTCTCAGATGGCTTACCTGACAGAAGACAAGCAAGAGAAGTTAACTCATTATTTCAAAGGCTTAGCAAAACTCACCCAGATGACTGCAAGGAGATTCCTACAGGCCCTGGGTTACATGGCATCCTGCATTCTCCTGGTTCCATTAGCAAGGCTACACATGAGAAAGCTTCAATGGTACCTAAAAAGTATTTGGTCTCAACACAGCAACAACTTGGAGACAATCATACCACTCATTCCATGCCTACAAAAGGAATTCCTATGGTGGGCCTCGGTGAGCCAGGCAAACACAGGTATGTCATTCAAAAAACCACAGATAACACAGACCATGACCACAGACGCCTCAGACCTTGGATGGGGGGGCGCACATGGAAGGCAAGTGTATACAAGGACAATGGTCTCCAAAGGAAACACATCTGCATATAAATCAAAAGGAAATGCTGGCAGTAATGCATGCCATCGAGGCTTTTCAAAACCAACTCCAGCAAGGCCATTTACTGATACGGACAGACAACACCACTGTAATGTGGTACATAAACAAGCAAGGGGGCACCCACTCTTACCCCCTTTGCAGACTGACAATGCATCTTTGGGAGAAATCACTGAGCCTAAACATCCAGTTACAATCCCAGTTTGTTCCAGGAAAGGACAATGTGTTGGTGGACAGCCTAAGCAGGAATTTCACAGGTCCACACGAGTGGAGGTTACATCCGAAGGCCTTCAGACAACTCACTTCGACATGGGGCAAGCCAGAAGTGGACCTATTTGCCTCTCATCTCAATCATCTTCTGCCAAAATACTACACAAGGATATACCATCCGAAAGCTTGGAAAATAGATGCCCTCTCATTCAACTGGAACTCCCTAACAATCTATGCATTTCCACCTCTGCCACTGATGACCTCAGTATTACTAAAGATCAAAGCAGAGAGACCAAAAGGAATCATAATAGCTCCGGACTGGCCAAGACAAAACTGGTACCCATTACTACGGAGCATATGTCACACCAGGAGGTGGGCCCTTCCCCAATGGCCTCTACTTCTGACTCAACACAACTTCAAAACAGTGCATCCAAATCTAAAGACACTGCAGCTAACAGCCTGGGAGATCCCATAAATAACTTCAGCCTATCTCTCTCCAAGGAAGTACAGCGGATACTAACAGAGGCTCGAAGACCATCCACCAGAAAGGTTTATTCAGCAAAGTGGAAAAGATTCAGCATTTGGAATACCAGCAAGGGACATGATGCATCATTGTTGAACATCCCACTCATCTTGGAATATTTGGCAGATATGTTAAAGAACGGTCTCTCATATTCTTCCATAAAGATTCATGCATCAGCTATTTCAGCTAGATACAAAACTGATCCTCCTGTTTTTTCACACCCTTTACTAAGGCAATTCCTCAGGGGAATTAAGAACATTAAGCCACCAAGAAAGGCCCCAGTTCCAGCCTGGGACCTCAACTTTGTCCTAGAAAAACTGACTCTACCTCCTTTTGAGCCAGCAGCTTCAGTTGACTTGCAATTTCTCTCATGGAAAACAGCTTTCCTGTTGGCAATTACATCAGCAAGAAGGGTTTCAGAGCTACAGGCCCTAATGGCAATACCACCCTTTATTATTTTTCACAGAGACAGGGTTTCATTAAGGACCAACCCTACTTTTATGCCAAAGGTAGTATCTAGGGTTTCTTTAAATCAAGCCATTCATCTGCCTGCTTTCTTCCCCAATCCTGAGAACAGGGGGGAAAGACTGTTGCATACCTTGGACATTCACAGACAACTTCGTTACTACTTGGACAGAACCAAGACCAGTAGGAAGTCTGAACAACTTTTTGTAGCTGACGCCCCTGCAGTACAAGGAAAAGCAATCTCAAAACAGACTATTTCAAAATGGATTGGGCATTGCATCAGATTCTGTTATTCCTTTCATGGAAAGACTGTTCCAGCCAATGTCAGACCACATTCCACCAGAGCTACAGCCACCTCTACAGCATTCTTAAGAGGGGTGCCTACTAAGGACATTCTAGAAGCTGCTACATGGAGCTCCGTGCATACATTCTCCAAACACTACAACCTCCCTCTATACTCCAGATCCAGAGCAGGCTTTGCTTCGGCAGTCCTGCAGGGTTTGATTGCCACACCATCTTTTTCCTAGAGCATTCCTCCTCCCCAGCTAAGCTATGGTATTCTACCCACATGTTATGACTGCAGTTGCATTCTTGAAGGACATAGTACAGTTTTGTACCTACCATAAATGTAGATGTCCGATAGACATGCAACTGCAGTCGGATTTTCCCACCCTCCATACCCCTCTATGCCTAGGGTCCACTCCTATCCCTGTTTCTCTTAGCTGGGGATATCTGTTATGGTGTATTTGTTTTATTGCTCATTTACTTGTTTGGAATCCTGTTTTTGTCTTCCAATTTGATTACAGCCTTCCTTGGAGGGCACCTGGCATCTGGGGCAAGAAACACTGAAGAAAATGGCGTCGGCTGATGCCTATGTACTCCAGCCGCTCTGACGTTGGAGAGAAATGTGACATCAGCGACGCCGGACCCAGACTTTGGAATCCGACCGAGGGCTGCCTGAGGCAGGACAACCCACATGTTATGACTGCAGTTGCATGTCTATCGGACATCTACATTTATGGTAGGTACAAAACTGTACTTTCTGTTTATTGTGGTGACAAGGTTTAGGTCCCTAGAGTGTGTAGCTCGGAGGGATTGGGATTTCTTTAAGTGGAGCATGTCCAACAGCTCTGGGTTTGACATAGCTTTATTTGTTAGGCAGAGATCACCTCTGAGTAGGCGATATGCGACGGAGTAAAGCTGAAGTTTTTTGAGATGGTCTGCGTAGGGCATCTGTTTGAGGCCGGTAATCCTCTTTGTGAGGTATTTCTGCAGCCTTTCCAGTTGTTATAGAACTTGTGAGGTACATACCAAAAGGGGCGTTGTACTCTATAATGGGTCTGAGTGATGAGTAGAGGGGAACAATGACCTCTTTTTTTCTGGATGAGAAACCTTTTGTGATGAGGTGTGCCACATAGAAGGATTTCCTGACTACTGTGGTGATGTGATTATCAAAGGAGAGACTACTGTCCACCTGTGTCCCAAGGTGTCTTATCACACTTTCGGTGTTAAGTATACTACTGCCTATGTTGTAGTTCATGGTTACAGAGTTTTTACCAAAGGGGATGACAATGGACTTTTTGGCATTGAGCTTGAGGCCATGACTTTGACGAAAGGCATCTGTCTCAGTGAGGCCCTTTTGTAGGATGTCCACATCGTTGGAGTTTTGATTATGGCTCCTAGTTTGCAGTCATCTGCGAACTTCGTTAACCAAAGACCTTCTGTGTTAGCTTGTACTTCAGAGAAGTAGATACCAAACAGGAGAGGACCCAGGACTGAACGCTGTGGTACTCCACTTGTCACTGGTCTGAAGTTGGATTTGGAGTCTGCTACTTTCACAGTGTGGGTTCTGTCAGTGAGCCAGTTGGCAACCCATCTTGTGACATAGGGATTTATACCTAGTTTAGTGAGTTTATCTATAATTCCAGAGTGGGGGATGGTGTTGAAAGCCTTGGCAAGATCTAGATAGGCTGTGTGAACCACTTTACCCTCATCTACGGCTTTGGTGACTGCTTCAAAGAAGTCTATCAGGTTTAGGAGACATGATCTGCCTTTTACAAACCCAAACTGAGTGGAGTCCAGAGTTTGGAGATTACCAATGTCTTTGTTTATAAGTTCCATGATGATATGTTCCATGGCTTTGCAGACCAGGCTCGTCAGACTAATAGGGCGGTAGTTCCTGGGGTCCATGGTGGCTCCCCCCTTGTGGAATGGGATAACTGTCGCTGTGCGCCATTCAGCTTGCACAAAGCCTGAGGTGAGGCTATGACTGAACTTGGTACTTAGGTGGGGTGCCAGTTCATTCTGTAGTTCATGTAGAACGCAGCCTGGGATGTTGTCTGGTCCCATGAATGCTGTGTTCTTGGCTTTGGAGAGTGTGGTTTTTACCTGTGCAGCCGTGATTACAGGAACTTTGCTCTTTAGGGGGTGAGGGGTGGGGGCAAAGTTAGCACTGAACCTATCTGCCAGGATGTTGGCAATATCAGTTGGGTCTGTATATTTAGTGCCATTGTGCTGTAACTCAGAGCAGATCTGAGTGTTGCCATTGAGACTCTTGACATAGCTATAGAATGCTTTGTGGTTGTCTTTAGAATCAGTGGCGATTTTGTTTTCATAACTAGCTTTGGAGGATTTTATCAGGGATTGCAGCTTCTTACTGAGGCTGACCAGGGTGCTCCTCCACTCATGGGATTTTACTCTCTTTTGCAACAGTTTCTTCCTTCTATTGTACAGTTTGTTTATGGCAGGGGACCACCAGATTGGCTTCCTTTTTTTGGAGGATAGCGTCTGTTTGGGATAGCACGATCCATGAATTTGTGTAAGTGCCTATAAAGTGCAATTGTGTAGGATTCATACAGTCATAACTGTATAGCCCATCTGCATAGGTGTCATGAAGTTCACCACTTCTGTCTTAAGAAGCATGAAGTTGGCTTTGGAGAAATTTTTTACCATGGTTTCCTTAATGGGGAGTGGGGGCAGGATGTGGATATCTAGGATAATTAGCTTATGGTCAGATCGGACCAATGAGGCATTGACTTCATGTTGGTAATGACTAGATCTAGGATATTGTTGCCCCTGGTGTGGGTGTGGATAAGTTGAGAGTTGGTACATGAGTAGTTTTCCCAGTTAATGGTGGGGTAGTTGAAATTGCCCATTATTAGGGTGTTTGGTTGAACCCTAATATTTTCCAGGACGTCAAGAAAAGAGGAGTGGGAATCTAGGGGCATGGTGGGGGATCTGTAGCAAGCTACAATTTGGATTGCAGTTTTGCCCAGAGTTAGTTGCACTTGGATAACCTCGGCTGCATTATGCTGAGCAACTAGCCTGGAGGTGTGGATATCCTTAATGAATATGGACACACCTCCGCCTTTGGTGGTCTGGTCCAGATTACATGACCAAAAAGTGTGGTATGAGTTATAGCCTGGTAGTGCAGGGGTGCTCTCTGGAGCCTTGAACCAGGTCTCAGTCACTGCACAGATATCGATGTTCTCCATTTTAAGGAGTGCCTCAAGTGAGTGCATTTTGAGATTTAGACTTTTAGCATTGAGTAGCATCACCCTTAGTTTTTGCTTGCTTGTTCCTGTTATGGTGGTGAATTTGTCATTTGAACCTTGCCTAAAAAAGGCACTATAGGGGTGGCAAGAACCTTAGCCAGTATCCAGAATCCCAGGGGTGACAGGTGCAGGCCATCTCTGGCAAAGCATCATGGTCTGTCAACCATGTCATCCCAGGCAGACAGGTACTGGATCCCTTTAGAATGACACCAGAAGCTTAGCCAATTGTTGAAGTCAATCATTTTGTCCTTGTACTGCGGCATCATTCTGGGTGATGGCAAAATGCTACTCAGGGCTAGGGTCATACCTGCCTGGGCTACAAGATCAGAGAGCTCTTCCATGTCTCTTTTCATGTAGTCCAGGGAAATACATCTCAGGTCATTCACACCAACATGGACAATGACAGAGTCATATTTGTACTTGTTGAGGAGTGTGTGGGTTATGTGGTGGATCCTGGCACCCGACAGGCATCTGACAGTAACCTTCTCCTTGTTTAGCCTGGTGAGTGGGACATCAGTGTGCCTAACTATAGAGTCACTTATGACTAGTGTGTTGGGTATGTTGTTTTGTCTTATTGGCTGTGGTTGAGTGGCACACTGAGTCTGCGGGCTGTGTGTCATTTGGGTTGTGTTGGGGGGTGGAGGTTGCTTGCATTTCTGCTTTGGAGGTCTCTGTTGCTTGTGTAGATTATTATTGAGAGCCTCCACGAATGTTTTTGTGTTTCTATGTGTGGATATTGGTGATGTAGATTTAGTGAGACTATGTGATGAGTGTAGTGTGGTGCAAGTGTTTACCTTCTTCTCTTGACTGTCAAGTTCAGTCTTGGTTGGAGAGAGCTTTACATCCAGTTTGTATAGATAAGTACATCTCCCACAGGTTGTAGTGTTGAGTGGTAGGAGGAGAGGGTTGCCTGTGTACATGAGGCAATTTCTACATTTCCCCAAGATGCCCAGATTCATCAGATTGACAGGAGAGAACACTGGGAGCTGACCCTTGGACATGCCTGAATAAAAAAACATTTTTCTTTAGATAAGTGAGGAAAGTGAGTACAAGAGCTGTTTTTCTCTAAGCAAGTGAGGAAAGTAAGTACCAAAACTGTTTTCCTCTAGGTAATGAGGAAGGTTGAGTGCTGTAGTAATTAGTAGGTTATTTAGTGCTTATAACAAGTTCTGAACAAGTGCTGATCATGAGTAAGCAAATTCAAGTGCTAAAACTAAGAATCTGTATCTGGACTAAACTAGTTACAGGAAAGGGGGAAAACAAGTGCAAATGTGGGCTTTTAAATCAGAAAGTTGAGAGAGATGGAAAAACTGCCCAAACAGCCAATAACTACAATTTCTGGGCCAGAACCACTCCTTATGTGGCAGATACGTTACCTAGTGCCTACCACTCCCACTGATAAGCTAGAAGGCTTCCCTCCAAAACAGAAAGCTTGGGGGGGGGGGGCTCAGAAGCTTACATACAGTCCTGGATACAGCAAATCTGAATCTGGACTACACTAGTTACGGGAAAGGTAGAAAACCGGTTTAGATTATTTTTTTATATATATATACAGAAAAGTAGCTAAAACAGCAGTAAAAACAATTCAAATGCAGTGCAAGCTAGCACACTTGAGTATGTAGCAATGTTAGACCAAACAGTTTAAAAAAATGCAATTAAATTAAAAATGACTAAAAACAAGTGCAGAAGGAGTCTATTAGATAGAATGAGGTAAAGAGATGGGACTGGGGGGAGTGTCCCAGATCAAATCTACAGTGGGGGTGGGCAACTGCAAAAGCCGCCAAATTTAAACAAGACAAGAATGGGTAGGGAAAAACCAACACCTTCAGCAGAGATCTGAGAAACTATACAGTGAAGCAAAAATAACAGTGCACAACTCTGAAGTCAGCCAGCAATGTTATAAAATTAGTCAAACAATTAACAGTACACAACTCTGAAGTGCCAGAAAAATATACTTAGCTCTGTATATCTCCAGAAGAGCACTCTGTCAGGACACAAGAAGGCTCCAGCAATGATAGAGACACAGAGTCTATGCTGAGAAGCTTTCTGTATTGTCTTTAGGGTGAATTAATTACTAGTCTTGAAAGCATGAAGAAATGCAATTGTTTTATGCCTTCCAGCATCTGCCAATGATCTGAGGTTTATGTATTTTTACAGGTAGATGCTAAATACTGCCATCTTCCAGCAGTGGGGGGGGGGGGTTCTTCTGGGAACTAGAGTCAGATGACAAGAAGTGATGTTATTCTACAAGCTATCCCAGCAGTAATATTTGAGATATTAATTTGAGAAATATCTTGGTGAGACAGAGCATTCTGCATTCTGTCTTGGACCTGACAACAACCAGAAGATCTATTCACATCTGCCTTGCTCTGTTAGTAAGTGCTTAGGTTAAAGTAATTCTCTTACAGTCAGGAATATAGTGAAGCTTAGTTTAGATATTTTTCTTTATTTATTTGAGACTATCCTGCAGTGTTGTTTTAAATATTTCCTGTGGTTTTGAACTCGGATGTCACTGTGAATATATACATATACATATATATATATATATATATATATATATATATATATATATATATATATATATATATGTTATTGTCTTGTTCTTTAATTTATTATTAAATATATTTAAACATTTCATTGTGGCTGATCTGTGTAGAGATATTTAAGTTTTGAGAGTACTTGGTGACACTATGTGGGCCACTCCTAATAGCCTTGCTCTTGGTCAAACTACCATTTGTATTAGTATTAATATTACACAGTAAACTTGGACACCCTTTGTTAAGGGCATTAAAGTAGCTGATAAGGGGTTCTAGTGGCAGTCATAACTACCTTATAGTCTGGGCAGAAGGAGGCATAGCTAACAAACCTGTGCCAGCCTTTCCCAGGTGTGTGTGTGTGCATGTATAAAACAAACCTTCAAGTGTGTGTGTGTGTGTGTGTGTGTGTGTGCATGTCAGCTACCTGGGCAGGGACACAAACTACTGGTTGAACAGAGAGAGTGTTTAGGACTTGGCTTGGAACCCTGGCTAAGGACTCAACTCTATAGATGTGCTAGTGGGGAGTCTTATTGGGGATCTGGAGAAAGAGGGAGAAACCAGCCCCAGACTGACTGTGGTCTATGTGTGCTCTTAAGAGAAATTGCATGCAATGCAAAGAGCTGCATCTGGAAATATTGTGTGTGTACCTGTCATCCTCCCAGTGAATGTTCCCCCACTGTTCCCAGTTGTGAGGATCGAGGCTCCTTGATTACTGGTCCAGTGGTGGGTCATCACATATTGGTTGGCAGTGGTGGGATCACCACATCACATACTGGATTCAGTTGCTTGGTTATTGATCTCTTGTAGCTTGTAAACAGTGGTCACTAAAGTAGATGTTTGGCTCTCAAGTGGTTACACAGTAGACATTTAGAGTTTTATAGCATAATAATTTTATTTATTTTTTTCTTAGCTTAGTTAGTCAGAGAGAGCAGGCAGGGATGTCAGAAGAGGAGTACGGCAAGCTGAGATGTGCCAAGCCAAAGGATGCCAACCTGACTAAAATGGAAATGGTTACAGCCTTAGTCACAGCTGCATCCCAAACCAGCAACCAGGAAGACAACCAGACTTGGCTTGGGGATGCACAACTCTCAGAAAATGGGCAGTTCAACTTTGCCCTCAGAGGACTTAAAAATCCATCTGGAGTTAAATAGACTTGAACTGGAGGCCAAATGTTTAGAACTAGAATCAGAAGAGAGGCTAAGATGTCTGGAGGCTGAAGAAAATGAGAGGCAGAGGTAACATGAAAATGAGATGCTGACTCTTCTCCAGGATCATAGAAGTAATGGAAAACGGAGTAAGTGAAACCCAGAACCAATAAAGGTCAGTAAATTTCTTCCACAGTTTACAGATGGCGAAAATTTTGATAATTTTATTCATATGTTTGAAAGGGTATGTAAACAGTATAATGTTGACCAAGGGCTCTGGGTACGGTTCCTGATCCCTTTTATCCATGGTAAAGCAGTGACTGCTGTTTCTAAATTTTCTGATACTAATTGTTCAAATTATAATACAGTTAAAAATTGTTTATCGGAATACTTTAAGTTAACTGCTGAAGCTTATAGAAAACATTTTGTGAGCATAGGTGCAAGGCAGATGAAAGTGTGTGTGACTATATTGCTGAGTTAAGCACTTATTCTCATAGATGGGTGAGTGGGTGTTAGTTCACCACTTTTCAAGGGCTGGCAGACCTTTTGGTGAGGGAACAAGCCCTTAGCACTTTGCCTGAGGACATGAGAATCTGGTTGGCAGATAGAGAATGTAACACCACAGATGAATTAGGGAAAAAGGGAGACCTATACCTAGCAAGCAGGGCATCACTGCACAGGAAAGGGATACCCAGTGCTGCACAGGGGTCTAAGGGAACCCATGGTGGGCAGCCTAAACCACCCCAACAGAGTTCACCAGTAACAGGGGAAGCCACTAGTCAAGGTACACTGCCAGAATCAAGGGTTATATGTTTTAAATTTAACCAGTGGGACTATGTAGCATACAGATGTCTACTGAGGCAAGGTGGGGTACAAAAGGTGGGCAAGCCAGTAAGTGGGAATGACAGAATGCCAGCAGTACATTGTCTGGAGACAGCAAGGGTACAAATTACCACAAGACATTATATCCTATCTTAGTATATGGGAAACAAGCCACTGCTAAGAGAGAGACAGCCTCTGATCTAACCATTGTGAAGCCTGCAATGGTTAAAGAGCAGCAATACTTGCTTGGGCAGTCTACTCCAGTCTGAGCTTTAGGACGGACCCCATTCCAAATACCTTTGGCTAGGGTTCACCTTGACTGGGAGGGTGGATAAGGAAGCAAGCAGGTAGTTGTGTTTGAGGATATCCTTGCAGATACCCTGATAGGGAATGATTTTGATAATGCAGTACCTTGTGTGCATGCAGTTACACACAGTCAGGCTTGGAGGCAAGCATGTGGGTCTGGTAGTCTGGGGGGTTACGCAGACCGACTTCACTTGAAGCCAGGACTGGTGAGGTGGATATTTTAGAGAGGGAGCTGCCCTGTAGCAGTGAGAATGAAAGAGAGTCACAGCTGCTGTTGGGTATTGATGTTCCCTTGGACAGAGTGACTGCAAGGGCAACGGTGAGTTGTAGTACCCAGACTGACAGTGAAGCACCGCTGTCAGAGGATACCAGACTTCCTGTGGAAGGGGAACTGGGAAGGGTTACAAAGAGAGAGAGTTGAGACAGGCTCAGCTGTCAGAGCCTACATCACAAGGCATGAGGGAGGCAGCCAGGGAGGCACCTGATTCTTAAGAAAAAGGGTAATCTCTATACCAGAACAAAGGGTTACTGTATAGAAAGTGGACCCATGAGGGAGGGCTAGAGGGTGAGATAATACAACCATTGGTAGTGCCCAGAGAGCCTACCATCTGGCACATCTAGACATAGCCCATGACATCCCCTTTGCAGGTCAAATGAGCATAAAGCATACAAAGACTGTGATGCCCCAGCAGTGGCCCAGTAATATCAAGGAGACTCAGTCCTCACCACTCGCAACAGTGGGGGACATACACACTGGGAGGATGACAAGTACACATAAAGTAAAGTGCAGTTTCCCTTAAAAGTACACAGAGGCCACAGTCAGTCTGAGGCTGGTTTCTTCTTCTTTCTCCATATCCTCCGTAAGACTTCCCACTGTTACAGCTATAGAGTTGAGATCTCAGCTGAGTGACCAAGCCAAGACCTCAAACGCTTTCTCTGTCCAACCAGTGCTTTGTGTCCCTGCCCAAGTAGCTGGCACACACACACACACACACACACACACACACACACACACACACACACACACACACACACACACACTTAGAGGTTTGATTCACACACACACACACACACACACACACACACACACACACACACACACACACACACACCCATGGGAAAGGCTGGCACAGGTTTACTAGCTATGCTCCCTTCTGCCCAGAGTATAAGGTAGTTTCGCCTGCCACCAGTCACTCCATATCAGCTACTTTAAGGCCCTTAGCAAAGGATGTCCAATCTTTCTGTGTAATGTTACTGTTAATCCAAATGGTAGTTTAACCAAGAACTCCTGCACGGTGTCACCAAATAGATATGTAAGGACTCTCAGAGCTTAAATATATCTCACAAATAGCAGCCACAAAGGTAGGTTTAAATATAAGTAAATATTAGTATATTTTATTATTTATATAGTAATATAACCTCAACTATTCTTCTGACGTTTTTGCAAGTAAATCCTGTGTTTCAGCTCCCCTGTTAAAAGTTACAGTGTATAATAATAAAAAAAAAATCTCTCTCAGCACACGTCTATACAAATGATACACAGTACTAATATACATTTGTAACACAGGTATATGAAATCATGTGATATATCAAAAATGTATATAAATATACCCATGTCCAGATAATAACTTTGTGACATTTCTCTATGTCATTTTGTTCCCCGAAAAACTCAAGCCTGTTTTTCATCCATGCTGAGAAGATTGCCTGAGAGGGTTGCCAGTCTGTGAATACGTTTCCCCATCCCCTGTCTTGAGATTCCAGCTGCTTTGGCATTGCTGACCCCAGTACAGTGCTGCAAACTGTCCTATCATATATGCCCTCCTAGGGAATTGAGATAGAAGGCTGAGATTTGTTTTTGATTGGACTTGGAATCCCCTGATCCCCTCAAATCCCTCTCACTCCCTCCTGCCTTGGACTGCAAATACTTCTTCCCATGGCCTCCTATCATGGTAAGATTTCTTATGTTACAGCTGGGCCAGCTGCATGTAGCCCCTCCTGCCTACTTCCTAGTTCCATCCAGCACCCCTCCCAACCTTGGTTACCACTTTGAATCTGCTGAGGAATTGTTTGCATGCACTGCAATACAATGTGTCCTGAGAGGCATACATTTCCTGTTACAATGCAGGCTCTATCTGTCATATCATCTGTCTTTGGGCTGGTGGCTTCCAGAGTTGGTTTTCTAGGAGGTTTTTCTTGTTCTTTTCCTGAGAGTTAACAGCCTTGTCCTGAGGAATAGATGTCCTGCCACTCTGTCTCAAATCACCTTTCAAAAAGACCACCCTGAGGTCTACCCCTTTGCCTAGAGGTCTCCCACCCTAGGCCCTGGGGTACTCCTCCTGGGGTACTTGAGAAGTACTGATTCCTGGGGTACCTCCCTGTAAGCATTACTCAGATGGGGCAAAATACAAATGCCCATATAGACTTCTTGTACCTCCAAATTCCACTCTCACTTTAACTGTAGGGTGTCTTAACCAACAAGAAGATCATTAGTTTTCCCCACTAGGGCTACAAGCAGGTTTGCTTTAACTTACAGTGCTTCTACAGACAAGCCAGCAGGTTTGCCAAACTTTTGGCATCTCTGTCAGTCAGTATAGTCTTGCAATGGCCAGCATCTCAAAATCCTCTACAAATGTGTGGCACTTCTCACTGCCTACACAGTGGATACTAGCTAGGTAGGTCTCCATTTTTCCCCAAATCATCTGCAGTATTGCATTGTGTATATGCTAACCAGATTCTTATGTCCTCATGCAAAGTGCTAAGGGCTTGTTCCCTCACCAGAAGATCTGCCAGCCCTTCAAAAGTGATGACCTGACACCCACTCACCCACCTATGAAAATAAGTGCTCAGTTCAGCAATATATTCACACACACTGTTATCTGCCTTGAGTCTATGGTCATGACATTTTTTCCCTATAAGCTTCAGGTGTTAACTTAAAACTTTGTAAAAGTCAATTTTAACAGTATTACAATTTAAGCAATCAGTATGAAACAATTTAGAAATAGCAGTTACAGCATTACCATGGAGTAGTGGTGTCAGGATCCATACCCAGAACACTTGGACAAGATTATACTGTTTACATACCCTTTCAAACATATGAATGAAACTATCAAAATTATCCCCCTCTGTAAATTGTGAAAGAAATTTACTGACTTTTGTTGTTTCTGGGGTTCATTTACACCATTCCCCATTACCTCCATGACCCTGGTAAAGAGTCAGCATCTCCTTCTCATGTTGCCTCTACCTGTCATTCTCTCCATCTTCCAGACATCTCAATCTTTCCACCAATTCTAGTGTCATCTGTTTCTCATTTTCTTCAGCATCCAAATGCCACAGTCTCTCTGCTGAGTCTAGTTCTAATTGGTTGGCCTCCAATTCAAGTCTCTAACTTCAGACAGATTTTTAAGTCCTCTGTGGAAAGGCTGACCTGTCCATTTTCTGAGTTGTACATCTCCAAGGCCAGTCTGATTGTCCTCCTGGTTGCTGGTCTGTGATGCAGCTGTGCCCGAGGCTGCAATAATTTCTGCTTTAGTCAGGTTGGCATGCACCAGTCCTCTAGCCCGGCACATCTCAGCCAACTGTCTCCTTGTCAGCTTGCCATACTCCTCTGCTGACATCCTTGCCTGCTTTCCCTGACTAAGCTAACAAGAAAAAAGAAAACAATTGTGATATGAAACTCTGAATGTTCACTGGGTGTGGCTGATTTAGAGTACAAACACCTTCCTTAGTGACCACTGTTTACAAGCTACAGGAATTCAGTATCCACACCACTGAATTCTAATATGTGGCAATCCCACCACTGCAAACCAATTAATATGAGATGTGGATATCCCGCCACTGTCGACCAATTAATATGTGATGTGGATATCCCACCACTGCCACCAGTTAGTACATGATGCCCCATCACTGGCCCAGTAATATCAAGGAGCCTTAGTCCTCATCACTGGCAACATTGTGAGAAGTACACACTGGGGGTATGACAAGTACACATAGAGTAAAGTGCAGTTTTCCTTAAGAGCACACAGAGACCACAGTCAGTCTGAGGCTGGTTTCTCATTCTTTCTCCAGATCCCCAGTAAGACTCCCCACTGGTACAACTATAGAGTTGAGATCTCAGCTGTGTGACCAAGCCAAGACTTCCAGCACTCTCTCTGTCCAACCAATATTTCATGTCCCTGCCCAGTTAGCTGAAACACAGAGACACAGACACACACAAACACTTAGAGGTTTGAGTTATACACACACACACACACACACACACACACACACCTGGGAAAGGCTGACACTGGTTTTTTAGCTATACCCCCTTCTGTCCTGAGTATAAGGTAGTTTTGCCTGCCACCAGTCATTCTTTATCAGCTTTAAGGCCCTTAGCAAAGGGTGTCCAATCTTATTGTGTAATGTTACTATTAATCCAAATGGTAGTTTGACCACGAGCAAGGCTATTAGGAGTGGCCTGCACAGTGTCACCAAATAGATATACAAGTACGCTAAGAGCTTAAATATATCTCACAAATATCATACACAAAGGTAGGTTTAAATATATTTAATAATAAATAATAAAAGAACAAACTTCAGAGCTCAAAATCACAGGCAATATTTAAAACAAAATTGCAGACAGTTTCAAATAAATACAGAAACCATATAAACTATATTTACTATATTCCTTACTGAATCTAAAAGAAATTACTGTACCATAGTTAACTTACTTACAGGGCCAGGCAAAACAGATGTGGTGAGTGGGTATTTCCAACTGATGCTGTCAGGTCAAAGACAAAATACAAAATGCACTCTCTCTCTCTCTGAGAGTTCTTAAATTCATATCACAAATATTGCTGCTGGGATACTTGCAAGATGACATTATGTTTTGTCATCTGACTATCAATTCCCAGCTAAACCCCAATTCTAGAAACTGCCAGCAAAACCCCAATTCTAGAAACTACCAGCATTTAGCATCTCCCTGTGAAAACACATAAACAAGGGCCCCTCTCAGATCTTTTGGCAAATGGTGGAAGTTGTAAAATAATTTACATCCCCCCACATGTAAAGACAATACAAAAAACTTTAGTTCTAGACATTGTGTCTGTTACTGCACTGAAACTGAGTGATAACATCTTTTGTTTATTGCTCAGCCATTCTTCTGAAGTTTTGCAAGTTAATCTCGTGTGTTTCAGTCTCCCCTGTTAAACAGTTAGAATAGTGTATAAAAAAATATCTCTTCAGCACACATCTATGCAATATGGCATACAGTTCTAATACAGTTGTAACACAGGCATATGAATCATGTTGATATTCACAAATGACACACAACCACTTACAAAAGTCCAGATAGATGGGCTGGCAGAATTTCCTTTTGTCACACTTCTGTATAAATCATATTAGTATTCACAAATGGCATATAATTATTTACAAAATACTAGATAGCTTGTCTGGCAATATTTCATTTTGTGACAGAGACATATTTCTATTGGCCTGGGATTTCCAGGGATGTAACAGGATACTGCAGGACCTGTGGCAATGTCAAAAGGTAGGCAAGATGAAAGCTTCTTTGATGCCTTTGATTGAGGAGCCATTTCAGATGTAGCTATGGATATTGTGGGCCTCTGAGTACCCCAAGTTCCACAGTGAAGAAGTATATCCTACTGGTAGTAGATTATGGTACCAGATACCCTGAGGTGGTGGCTCTGTCCTCCGTCGAGGCAGAAAAGGTGGCAAATGCTTTGTTAGAGATTTTCAGCAGGGTAGGTTGCCAAACGAAATACTGTCAGAGGTGCCATTTTCACATCACATCTGCTGGCTTGTCTGTGGGAATGCTGTGGGGTGAAGCACCTAAAGACCCCCTACCACCGCCAGACTAATGGTCTTATGGAGAGGTTGATCTGTGCACTGATGACCATGCTATGGGCATTTGGAGATCAGTTTAAAAGGGAGTGAGACAGATATTTGCCCAGTCTGTTGTTTGCTTGCAGAGAGGTGCCCCAGGAATCCACAGGTTTTTCAACCTTTGAGTTGCTGTATGGGTGTAGGGTGGGGGGACCTCTAGATTTGATTTGTGATGAGTGGGAGGGTGAGTGTAAATCCCTCAAAGAGTCTGTTGTGGTATATGTCCTAAACCTCAGGGCAAGGCTCAGGAAACTCATTGGATTGGCCCAGGAGAACCTGGCAGAAGCCCAGCAGCAGAAAAAGATCTGGTGTGACAGGAATGCTCAAGCTAGAGAGCATGCTGTGGGTCAGCAGGTTATTATTCCCATTCCTGTCAGACATAACAAGCTGCAGGCAGCTTGGGAGGGACCCTTCAAAGTGGTAAGGAAGGTCAGTGATGTTAACTGCATGGTAGAACTGCTAGGCAGGAGGCAGGGGCACAAACTGTACCATGTTAACATGATGAAACCTTACTATGATAGAGAGACCCTGGCACTAAGTATTTGCAGTCGGAGGCAGGAGGAGTCTGAGAGGGATCTATGGCTGCAAGGGAGGCAGCCAGCAAAATCCCAAATTAATATGGTGGAGCCTAGGTTTGCAGGCATATATGACAGTGCAACACTATAATGGGATCAGCAATGCAAAGGCAGCTGGGATCTCAAGACAGGGTATGGGGTAAGGTAGTCCCAGATAGGCTTATCCCTCTCAAGCAACATTTCTCAAGGGTCACTTGAAAAACTAGCTTGAGTCTTCGAAGCAGGGAAGAAGTGTCACAAAAGGAGATACTGCCAGCACAACTAGCTGGAATTTTGTAAATGATTATATGCCATTTCTGAATATCAAAATTATTTTTATATAAGATGCTTGTGTTGCAAATCTATTAGAACTGTATGTCATGTGTACATCAAACTGGTATGTACAGACAGGTGTGTTGAAAAGGTATTTTTCAAAGTGTTATGTTTGAAATGTAACCACAGTGTGCCCTACTGGAAGAGAACAGAAATGTACATGCACAGTTGTAACTGTCTAAATGTATATATTTTAATAGAGGAAACTGTATTCTGTCTTGGACCTGACAACAACTAGAAGAGCCATTCACCATATCTGCCTTGCTCCAGTAGTAAATTCTTAGGTTATAGTAATTCTCTTAGATACAGTAAGGAATATAGTAAAACTTAGTTTAGATATTTTTCTTTATTTAATTGAGACTGTTCTGCAGTGTTGTTTTAAATATTTCCTGTGGTTTTGAACTCTGATGTCGCTGTGAATATATATATATATATATATATATATATATATATATATATATATATATATATATATATATATATATGTATATACACACACACACACTGGATATAAAATGTGTACACACCCCTGTTAAACTGCCAGGTTTTTGTGATATAGAAAATGAGACCACAATAAATCATTTCAAAAATGTTTCCACCTTTAATGTGACCTATAACCTGTACAATTCAATTGAAAAACAAACAAGTCTGTTGGAGACAAATATAATAATAATAATGGTCTTTCGGCTTTTCCTGGTTAGGGGTCACCACAGCGGAACTCCGGTCTGCTAATGATTGGCAGTGGATTTTTACGGTGCCGAGGTGTTAGCCCTGAAGCCCAACCTTCAAAGAAGGCACACCCATTCACGCACGCACCTATCTGCATGTCTTTCAAACGTCACTCGACCGCGTGGAGGACATACAGACTCAATCCAGAACAGAACAGACCAATAAGCAAAAAGAACAGCAAACCTTGAGTCCTGGAATTTCTCAAAAAGCCTTTAATGTTCAAAACCACGACCAAACAAACGAACAGGACAATATACTTCACGAAATGAATACTAAGCGCTTTCACCCACACACAGGGGGCATCATCAGAGTACAACATATGCTACAAAGTCATCCCATTTATATAGTGCATTCAAAATAAATTAACTAACAATTAATCAATTAATTTAGTCAAATTTGCAATGCAAATGTTCCTTGTCTTAAAGGAAAAATACAATTATAATAAAAAATAAAATGAATAATTGTTTTAACTCAAACAGTATATTTGAAAATTATTTATAAAGACATCAATTTCACTTTCAAATACAATATTTAAAAATATTCACATAAATTATAAAATCAAAATAGTTTAAATATTTAAATGTGAAATATAATGTGAGATATAATGTCAAATATTATAGGTAAGACCTAAAAAAGTGTGTTGAATAGAATGAATTTAATTAATACAATAATGTAATAAAAAATATAAAATACACTTTGAATTTGCAATATAAAATATATAATATAATATATAAAATATGTATTAAATATAAATAGTATAAATATGTTTGAATAAAAGAGTAACATGTAATAAATAATATGGTTATATATTTATTAGTGTAAATAATTATAAACTATGTATAATAAATATAAATTAGCATTGATACCCCCCCCCCGGACAAAAGGCCCAGAGTGGAGGAAGAATCCCCCTCCTCGGACCAGGCCTCCATTATTTCAGAACATTCTGAAGACCAGGAACATTCATACTCCCCTTTTGAAGATTCTGATGCAGAGGAGTCCATTCCCTCTGTCTCCCCCCCTGAGGATTACTCTTTTGGGGAAACCTTACATACCTTGAGGGAACACTTCCACTGGGAAGGCCAAGAGTACTCAGACTCCAAGAAAAGGCTTAGGGATTTCCTCTTGCTCCCTCAGCACAGGCCTCTGGCTATACCTCCTGTCTTAGACATACTAGATGACGTGTATTCGGAGGCCTGCCTCAACCCAGATTCTTTACCTCCAGCTCCAGTCAAGCCTGACAGGTATTACCGGGTTCCTGATTCACACCAGTTCCTATACAAAAGCCATGCGGCTGACCCAGAAACTGTTTCACAGGGTCCCAAAGGAATTAAGGCCTCCACTGCTAAAAATCCATTACCTTCAGAGAGAGATTCCAGAGCTTTAGAAAGGTGGGGGGAAAAGGTATACACCTCGGCCACCTTAACCATGAGGGCATTAAACTGTCAGTTCCATATGTTAAAGTACCAACAGTTTCTGTTATCACAGTTGAAAAGCAAAATGTCACAACCTGAACAACCAGACTTGAAGGAGTTGCAGGATTTGTTACATAGTGCAGAGCAAGTGGGTAAACATACCTTGCAATGTGGTTTTGATGCTTTAGAGGCCTCATGTAGAGCTGCTGTTACAGGATCAGTCATACGTAGACATGCTTGGTTCAAAAAGTAAACCTTACCAGATCATGTCAAAGCTAAATTACTAGATGCACCTCTTCAAAAAGATGTATTGTTTGGTCACACTCCTCCAATACTCCTCCACAAAAAAACACTTCAGAAAAAGCAAAAATATCCGCTGGCTTTACCATAA
This sequence comes from Protopterus annectens, assembly GCF_019279795.1. Classification (NCBI taxonomy): domain Eukaryota; kingdom Metazoa; phylum Chordata; order Ceratodontiformes; family Protopteridae; genus Protopterus; species Protopterus annectens. The sequence continues at coordinate 287,405,974 of NC_056746.1, forward strand.
AGGGATAATCCTCCGAATGAATATATCACTAGTTGTATATAAAGCAAAAGTACAACCTATTGCACCGAAGCAATGGTCAAAAAACTGCAGTACCACTCGTCAGGAACCAAGGAAAAATAGTTTAATAGTACAAACGTTACAGCTACAACACTGAAACGGGATTGAGCACGCTTTCATCTACAATAACTCGACTTCATCAGAATCCAATGCATGAATAGTTCAACTCCCTTAAATACTAGCTAAAAAATAAATTAATTGATTAATAATTTAATTACTACTTATTATTGCCTATTGTGTTAAAGAAACAACATAGTTTTCACATATTTTTCATTTCCATTCCACTTAAGGCAGGTTTTCATAGACAAATCATTAACCAACTGTTTTATGTATTTGTAAAAATCATACCTCATTTGTTATTATATATTGTACTCCATGTTTTTTTTTTTTTATATATACATATATAAATAAACACAATCAATTTAAATTAAATATATATATATATGTACATGTATATTCCATATATCAAGTTAAAACAAATCATTCCTTACCAATTAAAATGCACCATGGATTATAAATATTGTTATGAAGGCATATAAATAAGTAAATAAAAAATCCCTAAAACTATTTTATTGATTTAATAATAAACTATCCATAAAAATTACATAAAAGCCTAGGTTGATCATGTAACCACATAAAGGTTACATCATTTCAATTTTGGGTTGTTTGCCAACAGTCTCAGTGCTGGCTTAATAGAAAGGTAGTCATTCATCCCACTGGAACCACAGGTATCCAATCTAAGTTGCCACACTAATTCTCTGTACTCCAGTAGGGATTGCCAGTCACCTCCCCTATCTCCCATCTTAACCTCTTCTAAAACCCAAAATTTAATGTTCGCGTTTTTACATATAATGGTCTGCCTATATAACGCATTATTGTCATTACCCCTATTGATATCCCTCATGTGTTCATAAATACGTTGTTTTAACTTACGTTCGGTCTTACCAACGTAATATTTACTACATGCCAAACAGTGTGCTAAATAAACTACACCCTTAGTTTGGCAGGTATAGTACCCTTTGCTTCGCAATTTTTCACCTATACCCCTTAATAAAAGTTCTTTTTCCCCGGTAATAAAGGAACACTGCGCACATCTCCCACATTTGTGCGTCCCCACTTTTTGTTGTGCTCCATTAGAACCGGGTATCTTTTTTGTCTCAAAAAGTTTTTTTTAATTTGTATTCTTCCTGTAACCAAATTTTATTGTCTGCTGAAAAAACTCACAACTGGTATTAAGTTTTGAAAAGACTCTCCAGATCTCATTAATACCTTTGTGTATCCAACTTATTCCTTTAAAGTATGTAAGAGTTAACCTAGGTAATTCATTCCCTTTAATTTGTTGCTTATTATCTTTCCTAAAATCAAAAACATGGAGTACAATATATAATAACAAATGAGGTATGATTTTTACAAATACATAAAACAGTTGGTTAATGATTTGTCTATGAAAACCTGCCTTAAGTGGAATGGAAATGAAAAATATGTGAAAACTATGTTGTTTCTTTAACACAATAGGCAATAATAAGTGGTAATTAAATTATTAATCAATTAATTTATTTTTTAGCTAGTATTTAAGGGAGTTGAACTATTCATGCATTGGATTCTGATGAAGTCGAGTTATTGTAGATGAAAGCGCGCTCAATCCCGTTTCTGTGTTGTGGCTGTAACGTTTGTACTATTAAACTATTTTTCCTTGGTTCCTGACGAGTGGTACTGCAGTTTTTTGACCATTGCTTCGGTGCAATAGGTTGTACTTTTGCTTTATATACAACTAGTGATATATTCATTCGGAGGATTATCCCTTTATGGTAAAGCCAGCAGATATTTTTGCTTTTTCTGATGTATTGTTTGGTGTTAAAGCTGAGGAAGTATTAAAGAAAATGGAGGAAAAGGCAAAATCAATGCAAACAGTGAAAGATTTCCTACAGGTACAACCTCCACGTTTCAGTAGAAATTAGCCTTCAAAAAATTGGTCCTTTCCAGCCACGGACAGACCCCAAAGAGGTAGATACAGGCGCCCGAGGGGTAGAGGGCAATCTCAAGGATCGTTTAGAGGCAGACAATGGCAAGCACCTACACAAAGAGGTGGTGAGGATAGTTCACAGCCATTCAGAAAGCAGAAACAATGACTTTCCCCTTTGCATGCCAAGCAAGGCTCAAATGGCAGCACCTTTAGGCGGAAAACTGGCATTATTTTCGAAAAATTGGCATATTGTCACAAAAGACAAATGGATCCTGGACATTATAGACAGAGGCTACAGATTCCACTTTCACACCCTTCCAAAAATGAGAGGCATGCCAAACCTGCCACACAATCAAAGGGCAGAGGCACAAAAACAAATTTCAGATCTCATGGACATGAAAGCTATTCAAGAGGTACCTGCACAAGAACAGGGTCAAGGTTTTTATTCCAGACTATTCCTGGTACCAAAGAAGGGCAAAGATTGGAGACCTATTTTGGACCTATCCATCCTAAACACATTTTTACTCGTGCCAAAATTCAAGATGCTCACATTACAGCAGCTTCTTCCCATGCTGGGCAAGGAGTCTTGGCTGGTAACATTGGACCTCAAGGAGGCATACCTGCATGTCCCAATCAGAGAAGATTGCAGAAGATACCTCAGATTTCTTGCAGGTTCAACCCATTATCAATTCTCTGCATTGCCCTTTGGCTTATCTACTGCGCCCAGAGTGTTCACGAAATGCCTGGCATCAGTAATTGCCTACTGCAGACTTCAAGGGATACAAATATACCCATATTTGGATGACTGCCTGATCCAAGCGGACAGCAAGCACATACTTCTGAAACATCTAGCGTTTGTAATAATGTTGTTGAACTCTCTGGGATACACAGTCAACAAAAAGAAATCAAGGCTAATACCCTCTCAAACAATAATTTTCCTGGGTGCCAGCTTGAATACAAATACCCAGATGGCCTACCTCACGCCAGAGAAACAAGGGCAACTAACTCAATACTTCAGAAAACTGGCAACTTTCACCAGGCTGACTGCAAGGAAAATCCTGCAGGCTCTGGGATTCATGGCATCTTGCATCCTGCTAATCCCATGTGCAAAGCTGCATATGAGAAAACTTCAATGGTACCCAAAAAACCTATGGTCTCAAAACAGCCATAGTTTGAAACAATGATACCACTGATTCCATGTCTTCAAAAGGAATTTCTGTGGTGGGGTCAAGCATGCCAAAGAAACACAGGTCTCCCATTCTGCAAGCCTCAAGCAAATCAAGTCATCACAACAGACACCTCGGACTATGCCTGGGGGGGCGCACATGACAGATCGGGGCATTCAGGGCAAATGGTCCCAAAAAGAAAAGCACCTACACATCAATCAAAAGGAAATGCTAGCAGTAATAAATGCTATTATGGCTTTTAAGACCTACTGCATCCAGGCCAGCTATTGATAAGGACAGACAACACCACAATAATGTGGTACATAAACAAACAGGGAGGAACCCATTCATACCCCCTATGCAGGCTTGCCATGTCTCTCTGGAACATGGCTCTGGAACTACAAATCGAACTTCAAGCACAGTACCTGCCAGGCAAGGAAAACACGCTGGCAGACAACCTAAGCAGAAACATGACAGATCCACATGAATGGAAGTTGCATCCTCAAGTTTTTACAAAAATAATTCAAGCATGGGGAAGGCCAGACATAGATCTCTTGCCTCCCACAGAAATCACCAATTGACAAAATTCTGCTCAAGGACCTTTCATCCACAGGCCTGGAAAGTGGACTCACTCTCTTTCAGTTGGACAACAATGACAGTTTATGCCTTTCCACCTCTTCCTCTGCTGCCCAAAGTTCTATTAAAAACCAGAGCAGACAGACCAAAGATGATTCTCATTGCTCCAGACTGGCCAAGACAACACTGGTACCCACTCCTGAGGAGCCTGACTCATTCCCCACCATGGATCCTGCCTCTAATGCCTCTTCTACTGACTCAGCACAACTTCAAAACTCTTCACAGTCAGCTGAAAACACTCAATCTAGCCGCATGGAAGTTTCCTTAAATTCACAACAGACCCTACTCTCCAAGGAAGTGCAGGATGTCATTTTGGAGGCCAGAAGGCCTTCTACTAGAAAAGCCTACTCCACAAAATGGAAACGGTTTTGTGCTTGGAATCAGAAAAAGGGTCAGAATCCTGGAATACTGAATTTACCTCAAATATTACAGTACCTAGCTGAGATGCTAAGCAGTGGACTTTCATTCTCCTCCATCATAATCCATGCCTCAGCCATTTCTGCAGAATACAACACTGATCCTCCTTTATTCTCTCACCCCCTCTTAAGACAGTTCCTCAGAGGGGCTAAGAATATAAAACCCCCCAGGAAACAACCAATACCTGCTTGGGACCTCAATTTAATTCTAGAAAAACTGACCTTGCCTCCTTTTGAGCCAGCTGCTTCAACAGAACTGGTTTCGAACTAAAATAATTTAAATATTTAAATGTGAAATATAATGCGAGATATAATGTCAAATATTATAGGTAAGACCTAAAAAAGTGTGTTGAATAGAATGAATTTAATTAATACAATAATGTAATAAAAAATATAAAATACACTTTGAATTTGCAATATAAAATATATAATATAATATATAAAATATGTATTAAATATAAATAGTATAAATATGTTTGAATAAAAGAGTAACATGTAATAAATAATATGGTTATATATTTATTAGTGTAAATAATTATAAACTATGTATAATAAATATAAATTAGCATTGATACCCCCCCCCCCGGACAAAAGGCCCAGAGTGGAGGAAGAATCCCCCTCCTCGGACCAGGCCTCCATTATTTCAGAACATTATGAAGACCAGGAACATTCATACTCCCCTTTTGAAGATTCTGATGCAGAGGAGTCTATTCCCTCTGTCTCCCCCCCTGAGGATTACTCTTTTGGGGAAACCTTACATACCTTGAGGGAACACTTCCACTGGGAAGGCCAAGAGTACTCAGACTCCAAGAAAAGGCTTAGGGATTTCCTCTTGCTCCCTCAGCACAGGCCTCTGGCTATACCTCCTGTCTTAGACATACTAGATGACGTGTATTCGGAGGCCTGCCTCAACCCAGATTCTTTACCTCCAGCTCCAGTCAAGCCTGACAGGTATTATCGGGTTCCTGATTCACACCAATTCCTATACAAAGCCATGCTGACCCAGAAACTATTTCACAGGGTCCCAAAGGAATTAAGGCCTCCACTGCTAAAAATCCATTACCTTCAGAGAGAGATTCCAGAGCTTTAGAAAGGTGGGGGAAAAGGTATACACCTCGGCCACCTTAACCATGAGGGCATTAAACTGTCAGTTCCATATGTTAAAGTACCAACAGTTTCTGTTATCACAGTTGAAAAGCAAAATGTCACAACCTGAACAACCAGACTTGAAGGAGTTGCAGGATTTGTTACATAGTGCAGAGCAAGTGGGTAAACATACCTTGCAATGTGGTTTTGATGCTTTAGAGGCCTCATGTAGAGCTGCTGTTACAGGATCAGTCATACGTAGACATGCTTGGCTCAAAGAGTAAACCTTACCAGATCATGTCAAAGCTAAATTACTAGATGCACCTCTTCAAAAAGATGTATTGTTTGGTGTTAAAGCTGAGGAAGTATTAAAGAAAATGGAGGAAAAGGCAAAATCAATGCAAACAGTGAAAGATTTCCTACAGGTACAACCTCCACGTTTCAGTAGAAATTAGCCTTCAAAAAATTGGTCCTTTCCAGCCACGGACAGACCCCAAAGAGGTAGATACAGGCGCCCGAGGGGTAGAGGGCAATCTCAAGGATCGTTTAGAGGCAGACAATGGCAAGCACCTACACAAAGAGGTGGTGAGGATAGTTCACAGCCATTCAGAAAGCAGAAACAATGACTTTCCCCTTTGCATGCCAAGCAAGGCTCAAATGGCAGCACCTTTAGGCGGAAAACTGGCATTATTTTCAAAAAAATTGGCATATTGTCACAAAGACAAATGGATCCTGGACATTATAGACAGAGGCTACAGATTCCACTTTCACACCCTTCCAAAATGAGAGGCATGCCAAACCTGCCACACAATCAAAGGGCAGAGGCACAAAACAAATTTCAGATCTCATGGACATGAAAGCTATTCAAGAGGTACCTGCACAAGAACAGGGTCAAGGTTTTTATTCCAGACTATTCCTGGTACCAAAGAAGGGCAAAGATTGGAGACCTATTTTGGACCTATCCATCCTAAACACATTTTTACTCGTGCCAAAATTCAAGATGCTCACATTACAGCAGCTTCTTCCCATGCTGGGCAAGGAGTCTTGGCTGGTAACATTGGACCTCAAGGAGGCATACCTGCATGTCCCAATCAGAGAAGATTGCAGAAGATACCTCAGATTTCTTGCAGGTTCAACCCATTATCAATTCTCTGCATTGCCCTTTGGCTTATCTACTGCCCAGAGTGTTCACGAAATGCCTGGCATCAGTAATTGCCTACTGCAGACTTCAAGGGATACAAATATACCCATATTTGGATGACTGCCTGATCCAAGCGGACAGCAAGCACATACTTCTGAAACATCTAGCGTTTGTAATAATGTTGTTGAACTCTCTGGGATACACAGTCAACAAAAAGAAATCAAGGCTAATACCCTCTCAAACAATAATTTTCCTGGGTGCCAGCTTGAATACAAATACCCAGATGGCCTACCTCACGCCAGAGAAACAAGGGCAACTAACTCAATACTTCAGAAAACTGGCAACTTTCACCAGGCTGACTGCAAGGAAAATCCTGCAGGCTCTGGGATTCATGGCATCTTGCATCCTGCTAATCCCATGTGCAAAGCTGCATATGAGAAAACTTCAATGGTACCCAAAAAACCTATGGTCTCAAAACAGCCATAGTTTGGAAACAATGATACCACTGATTCCATGTCTTCAAAAGGAATTTCTGTGGTGGGGTCAAGCATGCCAAAGAAACACAGGTCTCCCATTCTGCAAGCCTCAAGCAAATCAAGTCATCACAACAGACACCTCGGACTATGCCTGGGGGGGCGCACATGACAGATCGGGGCATTCAGGGCAAATGGTCCCAAAAAGAAAAGCACCTACACATCAATCAAAAGGAAATGCTAGCAGTAATAAATGCTATTATGGCTTTTAAGACCTACTGCATCCAGGCCAGCTATTGATAAGGACAGACAACACCACAATAATGTGGTACATAAACAAACAGGGAGGAACCCATTCATACCCCCTATGCAGGCTTGCCATGTCTCTCTGGAACATGGCTCTGGAACTACAAATCGAACTTCAAGCACAGTACCTGCCAGGCAAGGAAAACATGCTGGCAGACAACCTAAGCAGAAACATGACAGATCCACATGAATGGAAGTTGCATCCTCAAGTTTTTACAAAAATAATTCAAGCATGGGGAAGGCCAGACATAGATCTCTTTGCCTCCCACAGAAATCACCAATTGACAAAATTCTGCTCAAGGACCTTTCATCCACAGGCCTGGAAAGTGGACTCACTCTCTTTCAGTTGGACAACAATGACAGTTTATGCCTTTCCACCTCTTCCTCTGCTGCCCAAAGTTCTATTAAAAACCAGAGCAGACAGACCAAAGATGATTCTCATTGCTCCAGACTGGCCAAGACAACACTGGTACCCACTCCTGAGGAGCCTGACTCATTCCCCACCATGGATCCTGCCTCTAATGCCTCTTCTACTGACTCAGCACAACTTCAAAACTCTTCACAGTCAGCTGAAAACACTCAATCTAGCCGCATGGAAGTTTCCTTAAATTCACAACAGACCCTACTCTCCAAGGAAGTGCAGGATGTCATTTTGGAGGCCAGAAGGCCTTCTACTAGAAAAGCCTACTCCGCAAAATGGAAACGGTTTTGTGCTTGGAATCAGAAAAAGGGTCAGAATCCTGGAATACTGAATTTACCTCAAATATTACAGTACCTAGCTGAGATGCTAAGCAGTGGACTTTCATTCTCCTCCATCAAAATCCATGCCTCAGCCATTTCTGCAGAATACAACACTGATCCTCCTTTATTCTCTCACCCCCTCTTAAGACAGTTCCTCAGAGGGGCTAAGAATATAAAACCCCCCAGGAAACAACCAATACCTGCTTGGGACCTCAATTTAATTCTAGAAAAACTGACCTTGCCTCCTTTTGAGCCAGCTGCTTCAACAGAACTGCAATATTTGTCCTGGAAAACAGCCTTCCTTCTGGCTATCACTTCAGCTCGCAGGGTTTCAGAACTACAAGCCCTCATGGCTGTGCAGCCTTTCATCATTTTCCATCAGGACAGAGTTTCCTTACGAACCAATCCTTCCTTTATGCCAAAGGTAGTATCCAGGGTAGCCTTGAATCAGGCTATCCACTTACCTACCTTTTACCCTAATCCTCAAAACAAAGGGGAGAGACTACTACATTCCTTGGACATTCACAGACAGCTACGTTATTATTTGGACAGAACAAAGCCTTTCAGAAAATCAGAGCAACTCTTTGTGTCTTATGCTACAGGAGCTCAAGGGAAGCCTATTTCCAAACAGACAATCTCAAAATGGATAGCCCACTGCATACACTTTTGTTACTCTTTTCATGGTAAAACTGTACCTGCAGGCATTAGATCTCACTCCACAAGGGCCACAGCTACCTCTGCAGCTTTCCTCAGGGGGGTTCCTACCAAAGATATTTTGGAAGCAGCCACTTAGAGTTCTGTACATACTTTCTCCAAGCACTATCACCTACCATTATACTCCAAATCTAGAGCAGGCTTTGCCACTGCAGTCTTGCAGGGCATCCTGGCTCCTCCTAGTTCCACCTAGTGCCTACCACCCCTTTTTTAGCTTTGGGATTCTACCCATCTGTTATGACTGCAGCTGTGTGCACGATGAACATAGTACAGTTTTGTACCTACCATAAATGTAGATGTTCGAGTGCTAATACAGCTGCAGTCCAGGTTTCCCTCCCTCCTTCCCCTCTTGGGACAGGCCTAATGGATAACACCTCCTCATACAACCTGATTGGGGTATTCTTTTATGGTGTATTTGCTTGCAACTACTGTTTTTTGATTATATTGCATTGCATTTTTACATAAATGTATGTATTGCCTTCCTTCTGGGGGCACCTGACATCTGAGGCAAGAAAAACTGAAGAAAATGGCGTCGGCTGGTTCTTTTATACCCCTGTCGCACTGACGTCAGGGAAGAAGCGACGACATCCGATGCCGGACCTAGACTTTGGAATTCGGCCAACCGAGGACCCGCCTGACGGCAGGAAAACCCATCTGTTATGACTGCAGCTGTATTAGCACTTGAACATCTACATTTATGGTGGGTACAAAACTGTACTTTTCTTCTGGCTTGGCATTGGTGGCTGCATTAACAATGAATTCTGCACTCAGTTGTGTATTGTCTTTGAGGTTGTGGACATAGTTAAAGAGTGTCTTGTCCATAATCTGGGAGGGCAAATTTACCTCATATTTGGCTTTGGTAGGCTTTATTTGTCCTCTGAGTTGTTTATTTGGTTTGATGAGAGCACTTTTATCCTGCTGGGTTCTACATCTCCTAATTTTTGCCATTCTTCCTTCTGATATACATCCTATTGATGTTGTGATTCTACCACGGTGGATTGTTTTTTTGAGTTTGTTCTGTACTTATTCCTGGTGGGTACAACTGTCTCTATTAAAATGCTTGTATGGGGTTTATGTGAACAGTTCCAAGTAGGTATCAGGGTTGGGGGGGGGTTTGAAATTTTGCCAGGTTAATCACTTAACAGTAAGAAGTTAGCCTTAGAGTAGTCCCTGAACATTAGAGTATTAGCTGGGTTTTCAGATTTCATTTGTACTTCAAAAGGAGACCATGTTGTGGTGTAACCTTACCAGAGATGACATTACACTAGGGGGTGTGCAGCACTCTACCATATTATTGAGGATCAGATATGGTATGTTTGCATCCCTGGTCAGCGTGTTAACAACCTGGTTGAGGAAGTTTGAGTTTACAAAATCCTGGAATCTCTGTACCTGCACATTTGGTGACATGTAGGATTCCCGGGTAATTAAAGTCACTCATAAATATGGTATTGGGTTGAATGGTGAGTATTTCCAATAAGCTCAAATATAGATTATGGGTTTACTGGGTCACAGCAGGGGACCCATAACTTGCAAGGAATTAGTATGGGATTTTGACTCTAGTGATTTGAATTTGGAGAAGCTAAAGTGCAGCATCCTGTTTGACCAGCCTTAACATATATATATATATATATATATATATATATATATATATATATATATATGTTTTTTTTAATGTAAATAGAGACACCTACACCTTTAGTCTGCCTGTGTATTAGCTGGTCTAAATATGTGGAAGGGATTATAGCCTTATACTGCCTGGGTGCTGTCCGTAGCTTTAAATCATGTCTCAATGACTGCACAGATATCAGCATTCTTTAGGGTGAGGTAAGCTTGTAGGGAGTGAAGTTTCTTATTTAGACTCCTAGCACTGAGCAGTAACAGCTTTAGATTTTCTTGATTTTGTTTTGCTCTGTCAGAAATAATTTCAGTTTGGCATTGCCTAAAAAAAGGCACTATGAGGGAGAACAATATTTTAACTAATATTCAAAAGCCTAAGGGGAAGAGATACAGACCATCTTTGGCAAAGCAGCATGTTCTGTTGACCATCTCCTTCCATGCTGATAAATATTGCAGTCTGTTAGAATGGACACCAGAAACTAAGCCTGTTATTCAAGTCAGTCATCTTCTGTTTGTATTGTGGCATCATCCTACAAGAAGGTAGGATGCTGCTCATACCAGCATGGGACACACAGTCCAAGAGCTCCACAATGTCTGTCTTCATAAAGTCTGGAGAGGTATGTCTCAGGTCATTTACCCCCACACAGACTATGACAAAGTCATACTGGTACTTGTGGTCCAGTGACTTGAGTGTGTGCATAATATGTGGATTCTGTCCCCTGATAAGCAACCGTCCGTGACTTTCTCCTTACTCAGCCTGGTAACAGGGACATCATTGTGTCTCACAATGGGTTCTCCAATGACCAGAGTGTTGGATTTTGTGGTGGCTTACCTTATGAGCTTAGAGGTAAAGACTCCATGAGACATGGCTGTATATATTGATGTGGGTGCTGTTTTGAAAGAGTGCATTTGGAGCTACTTATGTCATTTGTTATGTATGCTTCATCTAGGAGGTCTTTTGTGTTTAGGAATAGTACATTAAGTGCCTCAGTACATGTGGGTCTGTGTCTGGTTAATGCTGTATTGGATGGGTGCAGTGTATGGACTATTGCCAACCGTGACATTAGGAGTCTTTTTAGGTGAGACCTTTGCCTCCAGTTACATTGCTTAATACATCTCTCACATATCTTATAAGTTTTTATTTTTAATTAGGTGGTTGTTAGTAAACATGAGGTCATTTCTACATTGCCTCAGATGCCTTTGTCCACCAAGCTGGTAATGGAGATAGTGGAAAAGTTCATATCCATGGCAACAGACTCTTATTTTATTTATAACACAGTTGTGGTGCGAATATAAAGTCAGGAATATTTAGTTTTCAGCTCTGGGGGCAGTGTTTGTCACTGTGCAAACTAGTTGCCTTGTGTGCATCCGGGTATTAGTGAAATTTCAATGGTGCTTTTGCAGAAAACATGTCACCTCAAAGTGCCTGTGTCTACACAGTCACTGCCAAACACATGAGGGGAAACCCCTAAAGTAGACCTTAATAATTTACTGATGAAATATTTAGGGAGATGTTCTGAAGTAGGTTAGGCAGTAGTTATTCAAGCAGTACTTTGTGAAAACAATAGCTGTGTCAAGAATGATGAATAGTGGAGATTTCACCTAACTGGCTACTGCTAGTTTCAGCACAGCTTCATTCTGGTGGGATACAATGCCCCTTTGCTTTTACTCTCATCAGAGGCAAACCAGTAGCAGTAATCCCAAGATGAGAAGCAGGCCACAGCCTCTTTGGTGATCAACAGTCTTGTCCCAGATTATGCAGGCATCTGTAGGTTTGTTGTAGCCTTTTCCTGGTAGATACCATGAATAGCAAAATTGTAGCACAAATTCCAGGCTGGTACATATAAAGCAGTTACCAGGCTTTCTGGTGATCAGCAGTCTCCAGGAAATAATGTCCCAGTGCTCCTTCTCTCAGCAGGAACAAAACAGAAGCACCAATCTTATGATGACTACTGAGATACAGAATGTGGGTTCCCCAGTGGTTGGTGGTCTTGGTCCAGATGTTGCAGATTTTAAAGGTAAAATGGAAAAAAATGGGTTAATATCCTAAGAGTTGCTGTGTGCACTAAGCAGTTAGCTATGAAACTGAGGGTAATTCGAGCTTTAGCAGTCTAAGGGGAGAGCCACTCATTTGTAAAAGTGCAAGATAGATAAAATGGGGTGGGTACTTCGTATTCTGGCTCAGTGGAGTACAGTAGGAGAACCAATAAATATAAGTAGCTGAGGGGGGGCTTCACAAAATGATAATTTTGTGCTTACTGACAGTAACCAATGAAAGAGGAGAGGGAAGGAATTAGGAGTGCTAAAAAAAACAGCACAAAGGTGGAAAGGTGATTCTTGGCGCAAATATGCAGTAGAAAACAGAAAACAATTAAAACACAATGTAATGAAAATACACCATAACACACAGAATAGAAGAAAACAATAAGTGTGGGGTCATTTACTGCACTGTTATAACTTGATATTACTTGTGAACCTCTGCTATCTCTGTAAAAAACAAAAACAAAAAAAAATCTTTTTTCCCACTTTTCTGAGAGTTAAAAAAGTTCAGTTACAGGCTTGCTGTTCCTGAACTGTTTGAAAGTTTCTGTGAGGCCATTTTTGCTTGGGCTGAAGGAGGGTCTCTGTGTTTATCAGTGGCAGTGACTAACATTGAGCAGCTTCCTGCCCCCCGGAGAGGTGGTTACTGACTTGAAACTGTAGTTTTATTGGCCACTCGGGGTCATTTCCATAACTCCTTCATTTGTCCTCAGAGGAGTGGTTTAGGGCAGTGACTTGTGGTTTGTTGGCCAATTTGGGTCATTTCCTGTCTTTTCCAGCCCCTGCTATAAAGCACGCTTTAGCCGATTAGCCCGATTTAAGCGGAGTTGCTACTGTCGCACACTAGGGCAGCCCGGTTAAGCAGGTTTAAACTATTGCTCCCTAAAGTCCACTCTTCAAATTTTCCCTTAAAACTACCTTCCTCTAACTATACTACTGATCTAATCAGCGTATCCTATAATTACAAAGATCATCTCTACTTGACTCCAAGTAGACTATTCTCTATCTGTTAAGCGTAGCACTTGCTCCTACAGTACTTATTACCTTGATCGGCACTCTTGTCATAGATAGTACCCCAAAAGGCAACCCCCATTTCTCGGTCACCCACGTCCCCGGAATCTTTTTAAAGTTTTTGTCTATTCCTTCTAGCATGTCGAGGGATCAGTTGCTAGTGTCCTCTCCTGCTCAGCTGGTGAACCTGGGAATATTGAGGCAATGTTACAATTGCCTCATGTACCAACCCTCTCCTCCTCCCACAAAACACAAATACATGCGAGAGATGCAACTATCCAAACTGGAGGCTGAGCTCTCTCAACATAGGACTGGCAAGACCAGTCAGGAGGAGAAGGTTACCACACACACTATAGACCCAGTCTCACATATTACCATTACAACCTCAAATCATACACATAAACACACAAAGACATACTCGGCTCTGATCAAAAATCTACCAAAACAGCAGAGGCCACCAAAGCAGACACCCAAACAACCACCACCTCAGAACACAACACCTGCAACACATAGACCTCACAGTCAGAGTGTCAAACAGTCACAGCCCTTAAGGCCAAACACAATGCCAGACACACTAGTCATTGGTGACTCCATAGTCAGACACACTGGCGTCCGCTCACCAGACTGAGTAAGGAGAAGGTCACAGTAAGCTGCCTGTCGGGCGCTAGAATCCGCCACATAAAGCACTCAGGTCTCTCAACAGCAGGTACAAATATGATTCAGTCATTGTCCACGCTGGTGTAAACGACCTGAGGCGTACTCCTTGGACTACATGAAAAGAGACATTGAGGAGCTCTCTGATTATGTAGCCCAGACAGGTATGACCCTGACCTTGAGCAGTATCCTACCTTCACCAAGAATGATGCCACAATACAGAGATAAGATGATCAGCTTTAACAATTGGCTTAAACACTGGTGTCATTCAAAGGGATCCAGTGTCTGTCTGCCTGGGATGACATGCTGGACAAGCCACGCTGCCATGGGCTTGCACCTGTCACCCTGGGATTCGGATATTGGCAAAGGCTCTTGCCACCCCATAGTGCCTTTTTAGGCAAGGCTCAAATTCTAAACCTACCACCCTAGAACACAAAAAGGAAAAACTAAGGGTAATGCTGCTCAATGCCAGAAGTCTAAATCTCAAAATGCCTTTCGAGGCCCTTCTCAGTATGGAGAACATCGATGTCTGTGCTGTGACAGAAACCTGGTTCAAGGCTCCTGAGAGCACCCCAGCTATCAGGTTTTACCTCATATCATGCGTTCGGCCCCAAAATCTGGACAATACCAAGAAAGGAGGGGTATCCATATTCATCAAGGACACCCACACCTCAAGACTGGTGGCACGATGCATCGGAGACCATCCAGGTGCAATTAACCATAGGCAAGACTGCTCTGCAAATTGTAGCATGTTACAGGTCACCCTCACAAACTCAGGAACCTCACATGGCCTTCCTGAAAACACTAGAGGGATAAATGTATCACCAAACACCATCATACTAGGTGACTTCAATTACCCTAATATAGACTGGGAACACTACTCAAGCCCAAACACCCTAGCCCAAAAGTTCCTGGAATTCATAAACTCAAATGCCATGGAACAACTAGTCACCATCCCCACAAGAGGAGATAACATACTTGATCTCATCATCACGAACATGGGAGCACAATGTTCAACACCGAGGTGTACCCCTCACTGGTGAGATCAGACCACAAACTAATCTCGCTGAAGGTCCTCATCCCACCCCACCTGAAATAAAAAGACCACAGTAAAGAACTTCTCAAAAGCCGACTTCACACTTCTAAAGACTAGTGTGGTCTCCTTTAAGGCCCCAAACAGTACTCAAGCCGCTGAATCACTTACAAATGCCTTCTACCAGCACCTGCAGGACTGCATGGATAAGGCAATCCCAAGCAAAACAAAGACTCTTTGTACCAAAGGCAAGCGTCCAGTCTGGTGGACCCCAGCCATAAACAAACTCTACAACAAAAGGAGGAAGCTACTACAAGATAGAGCAAAATCCTTAAAAGGTAAGACACCCTTGATCACTATAAGTAAAAAACTAAGAGCTCTCATAAAATCATCCATAGCAAATTTCGAGAGAAAAATAGCTAAAGACTCAAAAGACAATCATAAGGCCTTCTTTAGCTATGTTAGAAACCTGGGAGGAAACTCCCAGATATGCTCAGAGCTAGTTCAAAATGATGTGAAGATTACTGATCCTACAGACATTGCCAACATACTGGCTGACAGGTTCAGTGCAAACTTCTCCCCTCCCCAAAGGAGAGATATCTATACCAAGCGATTGCAGCCCCCAAACATCTCCAGCCCAAGTGAGAACTGCTCTCTCCAAAGCAAAAAACACAGCATCCATGGGACCTGATGGTGTCCCCGGCTGTGTGCTCCATGAACTCAATGAGGAATTAAACCCACAGCTAGGACAGCTGTTTAATCAAAGTCTTACCTCTGGATACGTGCCAGGAGTGGCGCACTGCAACTGTGGTACCACTCCACAAAGGCGGTGCCTCCACCGACCCTGGAAATTACCGTCCCATTAGCTTGACAAGCCTTATCTGCAAAGCCATGGAGAGGATCATAATGGAACTCATAAATAAAGACATAGGGAATTTGCAGACTTTGGATCCAACCCAGTTTGGCTTTGTCAAAGGCAGATCATGCCTTTTAAACTTGGTTGACTTTTTCGAAACAGTCACCAAAGCCATTGATGAGGGAAAGGCAGTCCATACAGCCTACCTCGATCTGGCTAAGGCCTTCGATACAATACCCCATTCGGGTATCATTGAAAAACTCATCAGCTTAAATGTCAACCCATACATCACAAGATGGGTTGCAAACTGGCTGAGTGACAGAACCCACAGGGTCAGAGCTGCTGGCGCCATGTCAGACTCAAAGCCTGTCACAAGTGGTGTCCCACAGGGCTCAGTCCTGGGCCCACTCTTGTTTGGCATCTACTTTTCCGAAGTACAAGCAAACACAGGAGGGTTATGGCTGACAAAGTTTGCAGATGACTGCAAACTGGGCCATAGTAGAAAACACATCTGACACAGATATCCTTCAGAAGGGTCTCACAGAAACGGATAACTGGTGCCAGAGCCACGGCCTAAAGTTAAATGCCAAAAATGCATAGTCATACCCTTCGGGAAAAACAAGGTTACTAGCTACCAAATAGGTGGCAATCCACTGAGCACAGAAGAAGTTATCAGGGACCTGGGGACCCAGGTTGATAGTAGTCTGTCATTCAACACCCATGTAGCTAAAGTAGTTAGGAAGACCTTCTACATTGCCCACCTTATCATGAAGGGATTCTCATCTAGATCAAGGGAGGTCATAGTCTCCCTTTACTCATCACTCATCAGACCAATGATTGAGTACAATGCCCCATTCGGAATGTATCTGACCCGACACTTGCAGCAGCTGGAGAGGCCACAAAGTTCCTCACCAAAAGGATAAAGGGTCTCAAAAATCTGTCCTATGCTGCCCGACTGAAAGAACTCCAGCTCTATTCAGTCGCTACCGCTTTGCTCAGAGGTGACCTTTGCCTAACATACAAGGCCATGTCAAACCCAGATTTGATGAATATGCTTCACCTCAAAAATCTAGATCCATCAGAGCCACAAGGGCGGGAGACTTAAACCTTGACACGGCTATTAATAGGGCGTGCTGGAGGGATAGATTCATCACCCAAAGACTCCCTATGCTGTGGAACAAAATCCCGGTACATGTGAGGCAGAGCACCTCGCTGGCCTTGTTCAAGAGAAATCTTGACCAATGGATGGGAGATCGCAGATATACCCCAGGGATTACCTCAGTGTCACTGCTCGACAGAGGCACAGCAAAATAATGGGTATAGTTCCCCATACTAAAGGGGTGGCGTAAGCCACAAAACGATGGGCTAGGCTTGTAAATGCCCTCGGGCAGATTGCCTAGTATGAACCTATGAACCTATGAACCTATGAACAAGAAAGTAATATAAGGGGAAACAAATTAACATTTCCCTTACACAGTCTATGGCAGAATCTGAGTGAGCTTTTCCAATAAAGCCTAAAGATAGATACAGATAATAGATTCAAAACTTTTTGTAAACAGCATCTAAACCATAGCTGACTATGCTCTTTTTGCTTACCTGGCTAAGTCTTCATAATTCATAGTTACATACTAGGCTAACTGCCCTTGTGGACCATTTTAAGCTCGGCCAATTTCCTTTGGTGAGAATCAAACCCTGTACTGGCTGTGAGGTAAATACCTTAACTATTATGTTAATTATCAAACCGATTGTAGGAAAGCTGTCAGGTGGATGAACAAAATGCTGTTGACACTGTGTACTACAACTTCTAAGGCTGCTGAGATATTGCAAGTTGTTTACAAAATATTACAAACTTAAAATCCAGATTAATCCTAGAAGCTAAATAATACTACCACTATAAAATAGTTTGATCTGAAGAGTTTGTCATTTACACTTCTTTATTAACCCCTGTTCTCCAGCGATATAAACATTCATTTGAAATGTGAGGGCATAATTTGATTTTATCAAGGAGCTTAGGCCCCGACTATTGGAAGTTACAGTGCAGACTTGCGGAGCACCATTGGAGGGGATGACACAGGCTGTACATGTCTCATGATACATCCAGTGCAGACACCACACTTCACATAGTAACTTGTCAGAAAACTGGACGCCTTGGGTTCATAAATCAGAGCTGTGTTTAATTGTGAATGGATTTACAGACAAAAAAAAAAATAATTGTGCAACTTTCTATGTGTTCAAGGAGAGGAACCCCTCCCCCAAGTTATTTAATACAGTTAGTCTTGAAAAGGAAGATAGGTACAAATTAGGAATTTTAACATCAATTTTTAATGCATATTGCAAGTCAAAGAAAAAAAAATAATTTGCCACTTATTTATTTACAAGGAACTAAGGTGTTCAGGAAACTATAGGCACTTATTTGACTGAACTAAGGAACAGAATACAATACTGGGAATTTGATCAAGATGTATGATTCTGTGGTCAGAGGTACACTGTATGTGACACCAAATGATTAAATTAAGATGCAGATTGTTAAAAGAATAAAAAAAACTGGGATAAAACACAATGTGTGCAGAATTATAAGTATGTAGCTGAAAGAACTCACAGAAACTGAAGCACATGCAGTTAAATCTGTGTCTTAAAATCATGTAAAAATGAGGTATACCTCTTAGAGCAAGAAATCTGGACAAAGTCTAAAATAATGGGGGGTCAGATTTTAAATAGTTTTCTTATAAAGTTAGAAATTTGCTAGAATGACAGGTTTTGTACTAACCTGCATTTTCTGAAGGATATAAAGTTTGAAATTCAAATGTGTGTCATTATTTGGTGATTTCATTCCTCAGTGAGTTGCCAGCAAAAACAACAAATTTCATGAGGAACAGACCAAAATATTAGGCAATAATCTGGGCATTCTGTGAAAATCTGAACAGTTGAGAGCTATGAGGCGCACACAGGCAAAGTGTATGATCATTTCAGAGATGATGACAAGAGAACCATGAAATATTCAAGATGGTTCCTAGAAGGAGCTGCAATTAAAGCTTCATGTTGAAGTCGTGGTTACAGGTACACACAAAAAGAAAATGTATACAATTTAATCATCTTTAGAGGGAGTAAAGATGTAAAAACATTTTGCAAAAGTCTTTTGAATAGAATTTGCAAATTATTGAAGCAAAAAATGAAAAAATGGGTGCTGAGGGAATAAAAGGAATACACAAAATGGATTATGTTAATAACACAGAGTGTATGTAGAGCAGTTGCTGGTTAGGAAAGGCTACTATGAAATGCAAATTGGTAACTTTCATTTTGAAGCTGGGACAGAAAGTAATATTTTGTCTACATTTAAAGCACAACAGCCGCAAGGCACTCAGCGTAAATAGCACTGAGAACAGTTGATGGTCAAAATGTACTGTTGAAAGGAAACTGTTGACATTCTGCTTGATATAAGAGCAGATTATATTATTTTGTCAGAATCTACATTTAAAACTTTGAAGATGAAAGACAGTGTGGATAATAATATATACACTTCACAAACATACTCCAGGCTAAAACTGGTAACATGTACTTACAAAAAATGAGGGATATAAACTGTTATTTCAAGATGCATCTTTGGTAAACACACTTGAATCAAATATGATGGGTCATTTGGCAAGCTTAACATGGTAACATGTATTCATAGCATACACGTGCCAGGGAAGTTGTGGTGTGCACCATACATGAGAATTGCACAAAGGATGTATTAAGGTTATTAGAATAAAGTTTGTTCACTAAAAAAACAAAGAAATTAAATATATATATATATATTATATATATATATAGTAGTTGGTCACTATCTATTAAGGAGCAGGGAGGCAATGTCACGATACTAATTCATACCAACCACACGGCCTCAAATAAATTGATCAAAGATCCCAACTAGGCATTACTGTATAACTATGTCAGCATCAACCATAAATATATATTGCCAGAGTCTCTAAACTTTTTTTCGTTTACAAAACTATAATCTGTCTTGAACTTCATACCGTCTTTTAACTAAGAAAAACAAGCTCATCATTTTAGGGACTATAATTCCAAATTCCTTGGACCACAAAAAACAGGGTTAAACAGATTGACAGACACGAGTAACCTAATCAATAATTCTGGGTACAAGAGGACAAAGATATCCACAAAAAGAAGTCACAAACTGACATTATTCCTGCCAACTTCTGTCTGTCAGTATACTACCCATCTCCCTCAGTGATAATAACCCAGCGGTTGCTACTATTCTTTTAAAACACCCAAACCCCTGTTACCCCTTCCCCAAGTACAACACTACCAAAAATACAACTGATTCTTCAGAAGGCACCCTGATTACAGAACTTTAGTAGTATTAAAGTGGTCCTTCCTGTACAAAGCCACTGATCCAGACACAGCTCTAACAATATTCTTCTGCTCCCTCGTACCAATACAAGACAAGCTCTACCTTTTAAAAACAAGATGACTGCAAGGCACAAAAGTCCTGTGTCTAACCCACCAACTTCCTCAGCAAATCAAAGATAGAGATCAAGTGAAATTAAGCAATTATGAGAATCTACATAAAAAGACTAGAATTGACACAAACAGCCAAAGTTACATACTATAGGATGTTCATCGTGCATACAGCTGCAGTCATAACAGATGGGTTATCCTGCCGTCAGGCGGGTCCTCGGTCGGCCGAATTCCAAAGTCTAGGTCCGGCGTCGGTTGTTGTCGCTTCCTCCCTGACGTCAGTGTGGCAGGGGTATAAAAGAGGCAGCCAACGCCATTTTCTTCAGTCTTTTTTGCCGCGCGGTGCCTGAAGCAGAAGCAGTTTGCAAGTGCCGGTCGGCCAGCTCCTGAGATTTACGAAAGTATTTCAGCCGAAGTTTTCTTGAAAGCTAAGTACCCCGTTGGGGAAACTTTTCTTGCCTCAGACCAATGTCAGACAAAGTTAACAATTGTATTTCATGTGGGAAGCAAATACCACATAAGGATTTCCACTCTTACTGTATACCTTGCTTAGGCCCAGACCACGACGTCTCAGCCTGCCGTTTTTGTGCTAGATTCAACAAACGCACTATTAAACATCGGGCGGAGTTCGCCCTTCACTTTTTTGGCAAAAAATTTAATTATATTATGTCGTTGGATACTCCGACCCCAGTTTTGAGCAAAAAACACAAAGATAAGGACCGGCATACGAGGTCCGCACCACCTACTGATACCACGCTAAGGCCGATTACTGGTTCTTCTGTACTCAGCGAGGTGCCTACGCAGCCCCTGAGTACAGATGACAATGCTTTACCTGTGTCTTCAATACCCGAGGTCGCAGGCTCCTCGGCCCCCATTCCTACTACAGATACCGATGCCACACCTGGCAGGGAAACTCAGAATTTAGACAGGCCTGCCATTTCTCAAGGGGTCTTCAGGCCTTCCTACTTCTCTATTAAAGCCTTCACTAAATCTAAAACAGCCATGAAAACCAAAAAACAGGTTCCTCAGACACCCGCTCAAGGCACCATGCCTAAAAAGCAGATGCTTAAAATGGCTGAGGATTTGATTACTCTTATCAGGTGTTCTCAACCCCTCTCTGACAAAAGGCCTAGATTAGAGGAAGACTACCCTTCCTCAGCTCAAGCTTCTATTACCTCAGAACTATCTGAGGACCAGGATTGTGCCTATTCTCCATTCGAAGACTCTGATGCAGAGGAGTCTATTCCCTCGGTCTCCCCCCCTGAGGACTTCTCTTTTGGGGAAACCCTGCATACATTGAGGGAACACTTTCACTGGGAAGGCCAAGATTACTCAGATTCCAAGAAAAGGCTCAGGGAATTTCTTCTGCTCCCCCAGCATAGGCCTCTGGCTATCCCTCCTGTTTTAGATATATTGGATGATGTGTACACAGAAGCCAGCCTTAATCCTGATTCTTTGCCTCCAGCTCCTGTTAAACCAGACAGGTATTACCGGGTTCCTGATTCTCACCAGTTCCTATATAAAAGCCATACTGCTGACCCAGAAACAATTTCACAGGGTCCCAAGGGAATTAAGGCCTCTACTGCTAAAAACCCATTACCTTCAGAGAGAGATTCCAGATCTTTAGAATGGTGGGGGAAAAAGGTGTACACTTCGGCCACTTTAACCATGAGGGCATTAAATTGTCAGTTCCATATGTTAAAGTATCAACAGTTTTTGATATCTCAGCTGAAAAGCAAAATAACACAACCAGAACAACCAGATTTAAAAGAGTTGCAGGATTTGTTGCATGGTGCAGAGCAAGTGGGTAAACACACCTTGCAGTGTGGTTTTGATGCTTTAGAGGCCTCATGTAGAGCTGCTGTTACGGGGTCTGTTATACATAGGCATGCTTGGCTCAAAGAGCAAACCTTACCAGATCATGTCAAAGCTAAATTATTAGATGCACCTCTTCAAAAAGATGTATTGTTTGGTGTTAAAGCAGAGGAGGTGCTAAAGAAAATGGAGGAAAAAGCGAAATCAATGCAAACAGTGAAAGATTTCCTGCAGGTACAGCCTCCATGTTTCAGCAGAAACTGGCCTTCAAAAAATTGGTCCTTTTCCAGCCACGGACAGACCTCAAAGGGGCAGATACAGGCATCCAAGGGGTAGAGGGTAACCTCAAGGATCTTTCAGAGCCAGACAGTGGCAAGCACCAAACCCAAGAGGTGGAGAAGATAGATCACAGTCTTTCAGAAAACAGACACAATGACTTCCCCCTACACCTGCCAAGCAAAGCTTTAATGGCAGCACCTTTGGGCGGAAAACTGACATTATTCTCAAAAAATTGGCATATTGTTACAAAAGACAAATGGATTCTGGACATTATAGACAGAGGCTACATGTTCCACTTTCACACCCTTCCAAAAATGAGAGGCATGCCAAACCTGCCACAAAATCAAAGGGCAGAGGCACAAAAACAAATTTCAGCTCTCATGGACATGAAAGCAATTCAAGAGGTACCTGCAAAAGAACAAGGTCAATGGTTTTATTCCAGACTATTTCTGGTACCAAGGAAAGACAAAAATTGGAGACCTATCTTAGACCTATCCATCCTAAACACATATCTACAGGTGCCAAAATTCAAGATGCTCACTTTACAGCAGCTTCTTCCCATGCTGGGCAAGGAGTCTTGGCTGGTAACATTGGACCTCAAGGAGGCATACCTGCATGTCCCTACCAGACAAGATTGCAGAAGATACCTCAGATTTCTTGCAGGTTCAACCCATTACCAATTCTCTGCATTGCCCTTTGGCTTATCTACTGCGCCCAGAGTGTTTACGAAATGCCTGGCATCAGTAATCGCCTTTGGCAGACTACAAGGGATACAAATCTACCCATATCTGGACGACTGCCTGATCCAAGCGGACAGCAAGGACATACTACTGCAACACCTGGCATTTGTAATAAAACTGTTGAACTTCCTGGGATACACAGTCAACAAAAAGAAATCAAAACTGATACCCTCTCAACAAATAATTTTCCTGGATGCCAGCTTGGATACAACCACCCAGATGGCCTACCTCACGCCAGACAAGCAAGGGCAACTGTCTCAATACTTCAGAAAAATGGCAACTTACACCAGGCTAACTGCAAGGAAAGTCCTGCAGGCTCTGGGATTCATGGCATCTTGCATCCTACTTATCCCATGTGCAAAGCTGCATATGAGGAAACTTCAATGGTACCTAAAAAACATATGGTCTCAACACAGCCACAGCTTGGAAGCAATTATACCACTCATTCCATGCCTTCAAAAGGAATTTATGTGGTGGGCTCAAGCTTGCCAAAGAAACACAGGTCTTCCTTTCTGTGTACCTCAAACAACTCAAATCATCACAACAGATGCCTCAGACTACGCATGGGGAGCACACATGACAAATCAGTGCATTCATGGAAAATGGGCACGAAAAGAGAAGCTCCTTCACATCAACCAAAAGGAAATGCTAGCCATGCAAAAGGCTATTATGACCTTCAAAGACCTACTGCATCCAGGCCAGCTATTGATAAGGACAGACAACACCACAGTGATGTGGTACATAAACAAACAGGGGGAACTCATTCATACCCCCTGTGCAGGCAAGCCATGACCCTATGGAACACAGCACTGGAATTGAAAATTCATCTACAGGCACAATTCCTGCCAGGGAAGGAAAACACACTGGCAGACAACCTAAGCAGAAATATGACAGATCCACACAAATGGAAGTTGCATCCTCAAATTTTCACAAAGATAACTCAGGCATGGGGACAGCCAGACATAGATCTCTTTGCTACCCACAGAAATTGCCAGTTGAAAAAAATTTTGTTCAAGGACCTATCATCCACAGGCCTGGAAAGTGGACACACTTTCCTTCAATTGGGCAACATTGACAGTCTTTGCCTTCCCACCTCTTCCTCTGCTGCCCAAAGTTCTATTAAAAGCCAGAGCAGAGAGGCCGAAAATGATTCTCATTGCTCCAGACTGGCCAGGGCAACACTGGTATCCGCTCCTGAAGAGCCTGTCACATTCCCCACCATGGATCCTACCTCTAGTCCCTCTTCTGTTGTCCCAGCACAACTACAAAACTCTTCACAGCCATCTCAAAACTCTAAATCTAGCTGCATAGAGAATTCCTTGATTTCCCAACAGTTTCTACTCTCCAAGGAGGTGCAGGATGTCATCTTGGAGACCAGAAGACCTTCTACTAGAAAGGCCTACTCCACTAAATGGAAACGATTTTGTGCCTGGAATCAAAAGAAGGGACAGAATCCTTGGGTAATAAATTTACATCAAATTTTACAGTACCTAGCTGAGATGTTAAACAATGGACTTTCCTTCTCCTCCATCAAGATCCATACTTCAGCTATTTCTGCACAATACAACACAGATCCTCCTTTATTCTCTCATCCTCACTTAAGGCAGTTCCTCAGAGGGGCAAAGAATATAAAACCCCCAAGGAAACTACCAGTCCCTGCTTGGGACCTCAACTTCGTATTGGAAAAGCTGACCCTTCCTCCCTTCGAGCCAGCTTCTTCATCAGAGTTACAGTACTTGTCATGGAAAACAGCCTTTCTTCTGGCTATCACCTCAGCTCACAGGGTTTCAGAGCTACAGGCCCTCATGGCTGTGCAACCATTCATCATTTTCCATCAGGACAGAGTTTCCTTACGAACCAACCCTACCTTTATGCCAAAGGTAGTATCCAGTGTAGCTTTGAATCAGACTATCCACTTACCTACCTTTTATCCTAATCCACAAAACAAAGGGGAAAGACTACTACATTCCTTGGACATTCACAGACAACTTTGTTATTATTTGGACAGGACAAAGCCATTCAGGAAATCTGAGCAACTCTTTGTGTCCTATGCTGCAGGTGCTCAAGGAAAGGCTATTTCCAAACAGACAATTTCAAAATGGATAGCCCACTGCATACGCTTTTGTTACTCATTTCATGGAAAAACTGTGCCTGCATGCATCAGATCCCACTCCACCAGAGCCACAGCTACCTCTGCAGCCTTCCTCAGGGGGGTCCCTACCAAGGATATTTTGGAAGCAGCCACCTGGAGTTCAGTGCACACTTTCTCCAAGCACTATCACCTCCCACTATACTCTAAATCTAGAGCGGGCTTTGCCACAGCAGTCCTGCAGGGCATCCTAGCCCCTCCTAGTTCCACTTAGTACCTACCACCCTTACTTAGCTTTGGGATTCTACCCATCTGTTATGACTGCAGCTGTATGCACGATGAACATAGTACAGTTTTGTACCTACCATAAATGTAGATGTTCGAGTGCTCATACAGCTGCAGTCCAGGTTTCCCTCCCTCCAACCCCTCTCAAGACAGGCCTTATGGCAAACCTTTTTCCTACAACCTTTTGGGGTACTCTTTTATGGTGTATTTGCTTGCAACTACTGTTTTTGATTTATCAACATTGCATTTTTGCATAACATTATGTTTGCCTTCCTTCTGGGAGCACCTGACATCTGGGGCAAGAAAAACTGAAGAAAATGGCGTTGGCTGCCTCTTTTATACCCCTGCCGCACTGAAGTCAGGGAGGAAGCGACGACAACCAACGCCAGACCTAGACTTTGGAATTCGGCCGACTGAGGACCCGCCTGACGGCAGGATAACCCATCTGTTATGACTGCAGCTGTATGAGCACTCAAACATCTACATTTATGGTAGGTACAAAACTGTACTATATTCCAACAAAAAGCATTATCCAGCCTAAGAATTTTTAGAATATCATAAAGACCATAAGCAGCAGTACATTATTTTCTAAATAAAGAGAAAACCCATTCCACCAAGCACCCTACAAGACATGTTTGTCAATATCTGCAGCCTGCCAAGCTACCTGACTACCCATGTCAAACACCACCTCAGCAATGCCCGTCAAATCACTGCATTCTTCTCTAGACTATTCCCCTTCTACCTCAGCCATATTTAGGAAAAAACTCAAACACTTACTTAGCAAAATTCCACAATGCAATCACTGTATGATTTATACCAGTCACACCAATATATTAAAAAATGGATGTAAATTGCTTGCCTTCCTACATCTTAAGTCTTACCTGGTGTCACTCCAGGGGGATCTAGTGCCTGTTAGCCTGGGAAGATATAGTTGACAGACCACGCTGCTTTGCAAGAGATGGTCTTCACCTGTTGCCTTTTGGCATTTGGTTATTGGTAAAGGTACTTGCCTCCCCCATAGTGCCTTTTTTAGGCAATGGGCAGTGCAGAGGTGCAACAGTTAATGTTGTTGCCTCATATCAAGAGGTTCTCCGGTTTGATTATCAGATGGGGTGCCTTCTGTGTGGAGTCTGCATGTCCTCTCTGTGTTCACATGGGTTTCCTCTGAATATTCCAGTTTCCTCCCACATTCGAAAGAAATGCATCTGGAGCATTTCTCCCCGGGCCTCTGCTGAAAATAGGCTTTGTCCTAGTCAAACTTTCCTGGTCAACAAATGTTAAATAAATAAATGTCATAACAAAATTCCCCGATATAAAAAATCCAGTAGAGACAAACTCAAGGTTATGCTGCTTAATACTAGGTGTCTAATTCAGAAACTGCACTCACTGGAAGCATGTCTGTACAGTCATAGAGACATGGTTCAAGGCCACAGAGAGCACCCCAGCCATGCAAGGCTACAATGCCTTTCACACATTCAGATCTCAAAAGAAGAATGAAAGAACCTAAGATGGAGGTGTATTCATCTTCATTAAAGACAGATACACCTCAAAACTGGCCAAACTATGACTCCCTAAAGCTACTCCAAGTCCAACTAACTGTAGGTGAAACCCCCTTCCATATCATTAACCACAAAATCACTCTGCCTACCTAGACCTACTTGAGTCACTCACTGTACAGCTGAACACCTTGGTCATGGGTGATTTCAACTATTCTTCTATTGACTGGAAGTCAAAAATGAGCACAAACTCACTCACCCTAAGGTTCCTGGACTTTAATACAAATGTGCTGGAACAGATAGTCTGCACCCCCACAAGGGGCTTGAATGTCCTAGACTTATTAATCACCCACATAGGGGGTCTCTGCACTACCCCCTGTGTGTTGGCCTCCAGGATAAGGTCTGATCTTAAATCAGTCTCATTCAAAGTAACGATCATACCTGACCCCCTCCCCAAGAGCAAAAAAAGATGAAACATTTCTCCAAAGCAAACTATAGCCTCCTAAGCGATGGCATAAATAGTTTCAACCCCCCAGTACCACTGTCATCAATGACTCCTATGCAGAGGTGTACACAAATGCCCTGTATAAACACCTGTACAAATGTATAGATTCAGCTGTACCTGAATGGATCAAAACAAGGTCCTCACAAAAAGCAAGCCACCCTGGTGGACATAAAGTATAAATAGGTTACACTACAAGAGGAATAAACTAATGTCCAAGAACAAGATGGAACTGACTCAGCAGAGGAAGGACACCCTCCACAGCTTGAACAAGCAAATTAGATATCTTGTTAAGTACTCTAAAGCCAATTATGAAGCTAAACTAGCATCCCTAGCTAAGGATAATCACAAGCCATTTTTTAGCTATATCAGAAATCTAAAAGGGAATGCCCAGCTTTGTGCTGAACTAGTAGCAGACGGTACCACTCGTACTGACCCGGAGGACATCACCAATCCGCTGGCAGACAGATTTGTTGCAAACTTCACACACCGTCCCCACCAGACATGCCCCAAAGCATACCTTTCACCAGTCCTCTGCCTAGTATCTCCAAAGAGCAGGTAATAACCACACTTTGTGGCCAAAAGCACAGCCTCTTTGGGACCGGATAACATTCCAGGCTGCCTACTAAATGGTCTAAAACAGGTCCTAGTGGAACCACTTGGCACTCAGTCACATTCTAAGTACTGGCTTTGTCCCAGCAGAGTGGAAAACAGCAACAGTAACTCCCTTGCACAAATGTGGTCCATCAACCGACCCTGCGAATTATAGACCCATAAGCCTAACTTGTCTAATCTGCAAGGCCATGGAGAGAATCATCATGGATTCTATCAACAAAGATATAGGTGACCTTCAAACTCTTGACCCAACCCAATTTGGCTTTGTTAAGGTACATCATGTTTATTAAACCTGGTGAACTTCTTCGAGAATGTCACCAAAGCCCTGGATGAAGGCAAAACAGTGCATACAGCCTATCTTGACTAAGCCAAGGCTTTTGACAGAATTCCTAACTCAGGTATGGATTGTGAAACTCATCCAGCTGGGAATTAACCGATATGTCACTAGATGGGTAGCCAACTGGTTCATCGGCAGAACGTAAAGAGTCAAAGTTGGGGATTCCACCTCTACCAACAGATCAGTTACCAGTGGTGTACCACAAGGATCTGTGCTGGGATCCCTACTGTTTGAAATATATTTCTGAGAAGTCCAGGGAAAAATAGATGTCCTGTGG
The DNA here is from genome assembly GCF_019279795.1 of Protopterus annectens. Taxonomy (NCBI): domain Eukaryota; kingdom Metazoa; phylum Chordata; order Ceratodontiformes; family Protopteridae; genus Protopterus; species Protopterus annectens. The sequence continues at coordinate 287,434,777 of NC_056746.1, forward strand.
CTTACCAAGTTCACCAATGACTGCAAACTGGTTGCAGTCACAGAGTCCCCAATGATGTTGTCATACTACAAAAAGGGCTTACACAGACAAATGATTGTGCCAAGTCCACAAACAAACTAATTGCAAAAAAAAAATTTGGAACACAGGTTAATAGCAACCTTAACTTTGATCACCATGTGTCCACAGTGGTAAGGAAGACCTTCTACATTGCACATATAAGTAAGGGCATTGCATTCAGAGCTAAGGATGTTAAAACTCACCAGACTACAAAGCCAGAAAAAAAGATGCCATCAGTCTTGTATTAATAGTTTATTCACACTGAATAACACTCTAGAACCTTGGCACAGCCTTCCTGGAGTTACAAAAATATGCCACACCATACATAGGTAGATACTAGGCTATCTGCCCCTAGTCATTTATAAGCCTAGCCAGAATGTGTTGGCTGTCGCCGCCCCCTTAGATTAGTTCCCTGTGCCTCTGTCCAGCAGAGCCACTGAAGTGATCCCTGGGGTAAACTTTCTGTTTCCCATCCACTCGTCAAGATTTCTCTTGAAGAGTGCTGGCGAGGAGCTCTGCCTAATGTAGATTGGAATCTTGTTCCAAAGCATGGGAAGTCTCTGGGACAGGAATCTATCCCTCCAGCATGTCCTATTTATTGTTGTGGTAAGGTTTAGATCCCTAGAGCTTGTGGCTCGAAGGGATAAGGTTTTCTTTAGGTGGAGCATGTCCATCAATTCTGGGTTGGACATGGCCTTATATGTCAGGCAGAGATCACCTCTGAGCAGGCAGTATGCAACTGAGTACAGCTGGAGTTTCTTCAGGCGAGCTGCATAGGGCATCTGTTTGAGACCAGTGATCCTCTTGATGAGGTACTTCTGTGGTCTTTCCAGCTGTTGCAGGTGTCTTGTAAGGTACATCCCAAATGGGGCATTGTACTCTATGATGGGTCTGATGAGTGATGAGTAGAGGGGCACAATGACCTCTTTCGATCTGGATGCAAACCCTTTTGTGATTAGGTGGGCCACATAGAAGGATTTTCTAACCACTTTGGCAATGTGATCATCAAAGGAGATATTACTATCTACTTGGGTCCCCAGATCCCTTATTACATTTTCTGTATTTAGGGGACTACCACCTATGTGGTAGTTTGTGGGTACTTTGTTATTTCCAAAGGGAATAACTATGCACTTTTTGGCATTTAGCTTGAGGCCATGATTTTGACAACAGATATCCGTCTCAGTGAGACCCTTTTGGAGGATGTCTGTGTCAGCCGGTGAGTCAGTTATAGCCCCTAGTTTGCAGTCGTCTGTGAACTTGGTCAGCCATAATCCTCCTGTGCTTGACTGTACCTCTGAGAAGTATATGCCAAACAGGAGGGGTCCTAGGACTGAGCCCTGGGGAACGCCACTTGTAACCGGTTTAGAGTCAGACCTAGCTCCCACAACTCTCACCATGTGGGTTCTGTCCATGAGCCAATTGGCAACCCATCTTGTGACATAGGGGTTTATGTTCAAGCTGGTGAGCTTGTCTATAATACCAGAATGGGGAATGGTGTTGAAGGCCTTTGCGAGGTCTAGGTAGGCTGTGTGTACCACCTTTCCCTTGTCTATAGCCTTGGTAACTGTCTCAAAGAAGTCCACCAGGTTTAGGAGGCATAATCTACCCTTAACAAAGCTGAACTGGGTAGGGTCCAGTGTTTGGAGGTTCCCAATGTCTCTGTTAATGAGTTCCATGATGATGTGCTCCATAGCCTTGCAGGCCAGGCTAGTCAGGCTTATAGGGCGATAGTTCCCGGGGTCTGTTGTGGCTCCACCTTTGTGGAGCAGAATAACTGTTGCTGTGCACCACTCTATGGGTACATAGCCTGTGGAGAGGATGAGTTTGAACAGTGTGTTTAGGTGAGGGGTTAATTCATCTTTGAGCTTGTGTAGGATGCAACCTGGGACACCGTCCAGTCCCACTGATGCTGTGTTTTTGGCATTGGAGAGGGCTATTTTAACCTGAGTGTCTGTGATTTCAGGGTCTCTACATTCTTCTGGTATGGTTATGGGCCCTTTTGGGGGTGAGAGGGGGGGTGAAGTTTGCACTGAACCTGTCTGCCAGGATGTTGGCAATATCAGTTGGTTCAGTGTATTTTGTGTCATTCTTCACTAACTCTGAGAAGATCTGAGCATTGCCACTTAGATTCTTGATATAGCTAAAGATTGCCTTGTGGTTATCTTTGGAGTCTTTGGCAAGTTTTCTTTCAAAGCTCGCCTTGGACGATTTTATGAGGGATCATAGTTTCTTGCTGATACTGATCAAGGATGTCTTCCCTTCTTGGGATTTTACTCTTTTCTGTACTAGTTTCCTCCTTCTATTGTATAGCTTGTTTATGGCAGGGGTCCACAAGACTGTTTTTTTTTTTCTTGGAGGAGTGAGTCTTGGTTTTGTTTGGGATAGCACAATCCATGCATTCTTGTAGGTGCCTGTAGAATGCATTAGTAAAGGATTTTGCAGCTTGGACAGCATTATCCTTTAGCATGGGGGCTTTGAAACTTTCCACTTCCGTCTTAAGTAACATGAAATTTGCTTTTGAAAAGTTTTTCATGGTGGTTTCCTTGTCCGGGGGTGGGGGCGGAATGTGGATATCCAAAGTGATTTGTTTATGGTCAGATCTAACCAGCGAGGGGTTGACCTCCGGTGTGGAACACCGGTCGCCCATGTTGGTTATGACCAGGTCCAATATGTTGTCACCTCTGGTGGGAGTGTTGACCAGTTGTTCCAGAGCGTTTGAGTTTATAAATTCTAGGAAATGTTGGGAATTAGTACTCGAGTAGTTCTCCCAGTTAATGTTTGGGTAGTTGAAATCACCCAATATTAGGGTGTTTGGTAGGACCTTTATGTTACCCAGTGCTTCCAGAAATGCAGAATGGGGGTCCTGGGACATAGTGGGTGATTTGTAGTGAGCTACAATTTGATTTGCAGTTTTGCCCATTGTTAGTTGCAAGTGGATCATTTCTGAAGCATCATGCTGTGCCACTAACCTGGAGGTGTGAGTATCCTTGATGGATATGAATACTCCCCTGCTTTTGTATTTCAGTCCAGGTTCTAGGTTCTGTGGCCGAAATGTATGGTATGAGTTGTAGCCTGGTAGTGCTGGGGTGCTCTCTGTAGCCTTAAACCAGGTTTCTGTTACTGCTCATATATCAATTTTCTCCATACTGAGGAGTGCCTCGAGTGCGTGCATTTTGAGGTTTAGACTTCTGGCACTGAGTAGTATTACCCCTCAGATTTTTGTTACTTGTGCTATTTACAGCTGTGGGTTTGTCTTTTGAGCCTTGCCTAAAAAAGGCAATATGGAGGTGGCAAGAACCTTGGCCAGTATTCGAAAGCCTAAGGGTGACAGGTGCAAGCTGTCTCTAGCGAAGCAGCGTGGCTTGTCGAGCATGTCATCCCAGGCAGACAGACACTGGATCCCTTTTGGATGACACCAGAAACTTAGCCAATTGTTGAAATTGATCATTTTTTCTTTATACCGTGTTATCATTCTTGATGAGGGCAGGATGCTACTCAGGGTCAGGGTCATACTGGCCTGGGCTACATGATCAGAGAGCTCTTCCTTGTCTCTTTTCAGGTAGTCCAGGGTTGTACGGCTCAAGTCATTCACACCAACATGGACAATGACAGAGTTGTATTTGTACTTGTTCTGGAGTGACCTGAGTACTTGTGTTATGTAGCGGATCCTAGCACCCGACAGGCAGCTAACAGTAACCTTCTTCTTATTCAGCCTAGTAAGTGGGATGTCAGTGTGCCTGACTAGAGTCTCACCTATTACTAGTATGTTGGGTATTTTATTTTGCCTTGAGGGCTGTGATTGCGTGGCACACTGGTTTTGTGAAATATGTGTTTCATGGTTTGTGTTGGGGGGGGTGGAGGTTGCTTGGATGTCTGCTTTGGAGGGCTCTGTTGCTTTTGAAGATTTTTATTTAGTGCCTCCGAGTATGTTTTTGTGCATTTACATGTGTTTTTTACCAGTGCTGGTTTAATAGGTCTATGTGAAATTGGTGGTGTGATGCCAGTATTTCCCTTCTCCTCTTGACTGTCTGATCCAGTCTTGGGTTGAGAGAGCTTAGCCTCCAGTTTGGCTGTATAATTGCATCTCTCGCATGTATTAGTGTTTGGTGGTAGGAGGAGAGGGTTGTCTGTGTACATGAGGCAGTTGTTACATTGCCTCAAAATGCCCAGATTCACCAGTTGGACTGGAGAGTACACCTGAAACTGCCCTTTGGACATGCCTGGATAGGTACAGTAAACTGTTTTACTGAATGGCTGGAAAGGTAGAATAGAGAGCCTTGTCCTTCTGTAGTGCTAGGGTTTATAAGTACTTGCTATGAGTTTTGAGCGAGTGCCGGGCTGAGAAATGAATGGCTTGAGTGCTTAAGTTGAATGTTTGTCTAGTTCCAAGGGAAAATTTGAAGAGGAGACTTTGTGGAGCCAGGAATAGTTATACCCTAGCTAACCGGTGCTGCCCGGCACGCAAAACTGGGCAAATGCAGTTTTTATAGCAGTGAAATGAAAGAGAAAGAAATTAGCCCAAAATGGCCAATAAACTACTGTTTTCTGACCATAAACCACTCCTCCAGGGACAGATAGGCTGCTCAAAGCTCCCCTCTCTGACAGTTGAACAGAGAAACTTCCTTCTATCCAAATAAGGTATGGACAAACACAGAGATCTGTAACACAGCCCTGAATTCAGAACTAACCGGAAAACTGGATTATACTAGCCTAGAAAAGCAGGAAACAAGAAAATTTTTTTCAGAAAATAAAGCAGATACAATCAAAAAACACTTTAAATGAGCATAAAAAGATGCTTATTGATATATATTTCAGTTCAGAGTTGTAGTCAATGCCCCTAGTAATAAAGTAGGAAGAAACACAAATACAGTAAAAGTAGATGAATAAAGTGCAATTTTATATATATATATATATATATATATATATATATAAACAATATAAAACGAACAATCTGATTTAAACAAGTTACCCAATTAACCAGAAAAAAACTCAAAACTGAGCCCTGTTCCAGCAGTCTTCAATCAGACAAGTTCTAACTGCACACTCCTGCTACTAGTGTGCAGGGGAACCTTCTCCAAAAGAGATGGCCTGGATCAGTGCTCAAGTTATACAAACAAAGCTAGATTCTGCAGGCCTGAATCTGGTCCTATGCTACAGCAACAAGGCACATGAATTTCAGAAAGAAACAGTTCGAATAAGCAGGCACAATAAGCCTGTGACCGAAATTCCCAGCTCAGAAGGGCAGAATCCAGCCTCTCCTCCACAAGAGTGCAGACCACAAACCTTCTTAATGTAGAGTAACTGACCTGAAGCCCAAGTGCTTAAACCAGAACTAATACACTTTTAGAATAGCAGACACTGGGCCTTCAATCAGCAATTCCCAGCTTAGAAGGATGTAAACTACCTTTCCTGCCACAACAGTGCAGACCACAAACCTTCTTAATGTAAAACAACCGGTATGAAGCCCAAGTGCTTAAACCAAAAGACTTAGAATAACAGTTACAATTTAATCAGACTACTACCAAGCAGCAATAAGTGCAGCAGAATACATAAAACTGAGTACTTTTAAGAAGAGGCAAAAGCAAAATAAAGGAGGAAACACAAATACAGTAAAAGCAGATGATTTTTTTTTTATAGTAAAGTGCAAGGAGAGATGAAGGAAGAACCTAAGTGGGTTGGCCTTCTCAAATCTTCTCTCTGTATTATGTAGAGTGAACACTAGACTCAGAATATGATCTCACTGTATTCGGTTAAGTGAGCAAATGAGATGGACTCAGGAGGAGTGTTCAAATAGAGACTTACAGGAGGGGCGGGCAATTCCAGAGCCACTAACACCAAAACAAAAGGGAGGGTGGTGGGGACAAACAAGAATAAGTACAGTTGTACAGATTACAGAGATATTAAATCAAAATGCAGACAAAAAATGAGAATAAACACTTATCCTTTCTCAATATCACAGCTGGCAGTAGGTCAAGCTCTCTGCAGCAGCCTGAGCAACAGGTATGTCTGATTTAAAACACATGACAGAAACCAAACAATACAGATGCAGGAATACTTTGGCTGGATTAAACTAGTTCTGAAAACTTACTGCCACTAAGAAAAACAGACAAGACCTCCAAACAAAGGATTTCACTACAGCTGAGGTCAACACTAAGAGAATATACAGCTGTAACACACAAGAATAAGTACAGTTGTACAGATTACAGAGATATTAAATCAAAATGCAGACAAAAAATGAGAATAAACACTTATATTTTCTCAATATCACAGCTGGCAGTAGGTCAAGCTCCCTGCAGCAGCCTGAGCAACAGATTATATATATATATATATAATACACACACACACACACATATATTCACTTAAATACAATTAATCAAACAATCACCTAATTAATCAGCCATCAGTTAAAATAATCATATATACATTTTAAAGAAACACTCTCCAGTTACATTCACTATTTAAACCTGCTAGAGATAATGTATTAAATTTTAAAATATATAAAAGTTTCTGTATACAATAATTTCTTTTTCATTAATACTTCATCTGTTTCTGATATTTGTTCCAAAATACAAACTTTTAACAGTGAAAAGTCACTGCTATGACAAGTAAAATGTAAAGCTACAGGACTCCTAACATTATTGTTTTTTATGTCTCTTATATGTTCTTGCAACCGTAACTTGAATATTCTTTTAGTCTCCCCTATATAAAACAAATTACAGGGGCAAGACAGAGCATACACCACTGATTTAGTTATACATGAAAAAGCAGAAGTGGAACAGAATTTTACATCATTTATTTTTTCAAAACATTTGGTAATGTTAGAGCAAACCGAACACCTTCCACAAGGGAAGGTGCCACATTCCAAAACCTGCAGATTTAATTTTTCACTAGATAAAATAAATCCAATGTGTACCACCATGTCTTTGATATTTCTACTTCTCTTGAAAGAGATCTTCACAGTTCTACAAAGATTTTTTACCTCTTCCGTATTAATTAAGTAGGGCCAATAATATCTAATGGCATCAATAATTCTCACTTAAGATATTATATACAGTAACAAAATAGACTTTTCTACACTCCTGCACAGTATTAGATTATCTATTATTATTTATCTTATTTACTAAAGGCCTATTATGAAGTAAGCTGGTATCTATTATTTTATGAAGGGCATCTAAAATAGCATTTTCATCATACCCCCTTTGCTTGAAATTAATATGTTTTTATTATTTCCTTTTCTAGGCCCATTTCATCATTACATAGCCTGCTGACTCTCAATAATTCATTATAAAGGTAGCACCATCAAAGTATGTGGTGGATGGCAACTGCTACTATCCAAAATATTATAATCTCCAGTTCCCTCTATGTGTATGTTAGTTACTATCTTACTGTTCCCAATAGTCAAAGTGACATCTAGATAGTTAACTATTTTTCCTATCTGTAAGCCATCAAATTTTATCCGAAAGCGATTTGCATCTAAATCACTTATAAACTGGGGGACTATTTCAGCACCCCCCTTACATAATCAAATCTATATATCTGCAATATAAAATAACATAACTATTAAACAAATTCAATCTATACAAAAACTCAACTTCAAGAAAGCCCATGAACTGGTTAGCATACATGGGTGCAAAAGATGCACCCATGGCAGTACCTTGTACTTGATGGTAAATGAGCTTATTAAACTCAAAAAAATTATTCGTCAAACAAAAATACAATAATTCCATCACATAACTACTAACAGGACTATCACCTAGAAAAAAATCTAACAGCTTCCATACCTAACTCATGGTAATACTTGTATAGAGACTTTTTACATCCAGAACTATCCAGTAATATTCTCCATCACATTTAACATTCTTTATTTTATCAAAAAATGGAAATTGTCTTTAATATAAGAATTTAACTTAACTACATAGTTCAAAAGATAGGAATGTAAAAAAAATTCCCATATTATGGAGAAAATAATTCTATGCTGCTACTATGGGTCTATCTGGGGGGGGGGGGGTTCACATTTTTATGTGTCTTTGGCAGACAATAGAACTTGGCCATTGAGCTTCCTTCTATATTAAATTTATTTAGGGCATCTTTTCTTGTAAAATAGCCCAGTCTAAGGCCTTTAGCTATTAGTCCTTTAAACTTCATTATAGCTTGATAAAAATCAATATTTACTGTCCTATATACTTGGCCATCAGATAGATGGTCCATACACATTTTCAGGTATTGTTTCCAGTGCATAACAATTTTTCTCTTTATCTGAGGGTTTTATAATTATGTCTGATCTTTTACAGAAATTTAATAAAGACAGCCATTCATTCTTACTCATGTTATACAAAATGTTTTTTCTTCTCAGAAGAAAAATCTTTCAAAACTTTCTCTAATGCAAAATTAAGCATCTTAGAAAATTGCAAAATCACCTGGTTATTAAATGCAGGTATAAAAGTGCTACTGTAAATAACCATTTCAGTATTTAAAGTGCAATATGCATTAACATTTTCAGCTGTTTCAAATGAAGGATCACAAGAGAAGAAATTCAGCAACTCATCTTCACTTGCAGATACACTTTCTTCATTAACTGACATACTTTTACCATTACATTCAAAATAATTAACCAAATGCAATTTTCTATTCAAAATAATTAACCAAATGCAATTTTCTTATTAACTTAAACACTTCTGCTTTAATAAAATGTGCTCTAGGTAGAGCTGTTCGTATAAACCTTAAACCATACTTCAAAACAGATATTTCAGTTTCACTTAAATCAACCCCAAGTAAATTCACAATACAGTTATTCAAATCACATCTTGTTATATTGCTAACTATTGTGCAAACATGTTTAAAATCAATATTTAGTCCTTTTATTTTGTTGTTTGAACTGCTGAAAGTGTATGTTACTTTCATACCGTCTTTTAAAATTGTTTTGTTGATTGTAGCCATTCTGCTGTCTTCCCTGTTGTTTCCCTTGGCATGGAAACGTATTGTTTATGTGATTAGGTTGTTTTGGAGGAGGCAAAGGTGGATAGTCTGTATTTTCATTATCAGAGCCTGCAGAAGTATTAATTCCATCTGTAGAGGCAAAGGAGACATTTCGGTGTTTCTTAGATCTCCCAGAAGCATTTTTAAAGCCTCTGGTACCATTCTGATTGGCTACCTTCTTAAAAGCCAAACCAGAGTCATAGTCTAGAATGTCTGTTTGTAACTTATTGATTTTGCGTTGTATAATTTCACTAGAGTTTTCCTCTAACTTGATATTTAAAGAACATAACAATTGTTCAAACTTGGAACCACCCAGCTGCCCAGATAATTCATCACAAGCAGCTGCAACTTCAGCCTTCACTTTAAGCTGTTTTAGGGTGTCTCATTCTGTCAGTATAAGCAGCCATTCCCTTACACATCTGTGGGAGGCAGCAATCCATCTTTTCTCAAACTCTAGTTCAGTTACATCAGCGGTATCAAAGGCAGCAGAAGGATTCTTTACAAAATGTAACCCCCCTAGGGGTAATGTCTGTATCCAAATATCTCTGCAAGACTAGAATATTATAATGCAAGGCATTTTCTCTAAACAGCAGCCGTTCAAGTGACTCTTACGTTAGTACGGTCAGCTGTTGACAAATGTACTGTATTAGCCTTACCCACTTCATTAAAAGGGTTAGTAGATCTTCTCCCTCTTCCTTCTTCTAACAGATGCTCACAAGTTTTAACAGGGACAGCATTGGATATAGAAGTATTTGGCTCCATCTGGGTTTCACCAACTGGACGAAATGTAGCAGAAACAGATGCATCATCTCGAAAAATATGTGGCAATTGTTGCAGCGATCCACTGGCCATCTCTCACCATATAAAAAAACACCAAACAAGTGTTAAAACACACCAGACTGCAAAGCCAGCGAAAAAGATGCCACCAATCTCGTATTAAATAGTTTATTCACACTGAACACTCTGGCGCCTCGACACAGTCTTCCTGGAGTTACAAAATATGCCACACCATACATCCATATATATATATATATATATATATATATACACACACACACACACACACATATATATTCACTTAAATACAATTAATCAAACAATCACCTAATTAATCAGCCATCAATTAAAATAATCATATATACATTTTAAAGAAACACTCTCCAGTTACATTCACTATGTAAACCTGCTGGAGATGGATGGATGGATGTATGGATGTTAAAACTCCCCTGTACTCATTCCTCATCAGAACACTAATAGAGTACAGAGCTCCCTTTTGTATGTACCTCACCAATCACCTACAGCAGCTGGAGTGACCATAGAGGTTTCTCACCAAAAAAATTCAAGACCCTGAACACATGACCTACATGGACAGACTGAAGGCCCTGTCACTTTACTCTGTATCTTACAGGCTGCTGAGTGTTGACTTGTGCCTGGTCTACAGAGCAGTCCCGGACCCTGCCCCAATGGAAATGCTGCACATCTGCAAGTCAAATGGGGCAAGATTCACTTGCTCTAGGGATCTTAACCTAGCCTGCGACATTAACAGGACATGCTGAAGAGACAGATATGTCTCCCAGAGATGGACACTCCTCTGGAACAAACTCCCAGTTCACGTAAGACAGAGCTCCTCAATGACCCTATTTAAGCGTAACTTAGACAGATGGATGGGAGACGGTAAATTTACACTGGGGGTGTCACCTATGTCCCTGTTAGATAATAGCAGTCAGTGCTGATCACAGACTCGCGCTGCAAATATAGACCATACAATTTGGTCAATAAGGGAACAAAGGTATAACATGGCTAGCCTTACAAAGGCCCTAAGACCAGTTACCTAGTAACCACCTATGAACCAAAGTAATTCCCCTGGCCAAAACACTCTTCCCTAAAACCCTGACTACTGAACTAGAGCAAACACTGATCCCATAGTCTGTCTACTCGAGACCCTTATTTACAACCAAACATTGAACTAAATCTAGACAACACAGATTCATACCAAAATACAGCACCACAGCAGCTGCTTTATTACTCACTAACCAAATCTATACCAGTATAGACACTGGCAAGCTTATAGGTGTCATATTCTAGAGCTTAAAAGACCCTTTGCATGCGTTAACCATGATATCCTTACAGGATGACTTAAACAATGTCAGTTTTCCAGTGAAGAGTGCCTCTGCTAGTAAGTTGACACTAAACATGAAAAAAACACTACTATGTTATTTGGCACAAGTAAAAGGCTTGCTAACAGCATTTCTCTAACTGCATATGACTAATCAACAGAGTATCCCTTTGCCACTAGTCACAACACAAAAATACTTTCGTATATCACTTGACCTAGCCATCTGTTTCCTACATCACCATTGAGTGTCAAGTCAATAAAGTCCTCACCCAACTCAGAGTAATATATAAAGTATGTCACCATCTCACATTAGATGTTACATGAGCTTTTGCCCTAAATGTATTATTATGACTAGAATGCATCCTTCCCAGCCTAGCTACTCATTCCAGTTACAATATGGACATACTATAAATGAGTGAAAGTGTATCCTCTGTTTTTTCAATGTAGCCCTCACTGTCTTAAAATCCAGTCGGGTGTCAGTCCATGACAGGCTATCCCTGCTCCTCAAAATGCTCACTTTTAAGTTAATCAATGGAAAGCACTGCCCCTCTCAAAAGACATGTTCATGCTCAGAAGCACATCTCATTCTGCATAAAACTCCAGTGACACTCTTCTGTTTAGACCCCCATTCACTTTAACTAAGGTTAAAACCTCATTTGTCAAACTTGTACCTATGACCTAGGATTCATTTCCAGAAAACATCAGGGCTGAACCCAACCTTCAGAGCGTCAGGAAACAACTCCCTACCACTTCAAACAAAGCTCTTGATGCTCTTACTTTAATACCCATAGTTAAAATCCCCCTACACTCTGCGAACACTCACGTAATGTAAACACTTCATTACAAGCTGAGGACTATGCACCCACCTTGCAGGCCTCTTCTCTTTACCTCTGTATTCTGTTCTTTGCACACTACCCCCACCCATTATCTTTTTATTCCCACCTCATTACCCTCCCTTCCCTTGCTTGCAACTTAACTACAGTCATTTTCTCTCTGCGATATCTCCATGTTACTGCAGTCAAATTTACTACAGACAGAATTCTTTGTTATAATATCCAAATACTAGCTGTCCCTTTCACTGTTTCTGTTGCCATTTTACCTCAAATGAAAACGTTTGATTTTTATTTGACAATGGAATGATAAACATTTAAGAACAAATATATTTTCCGTATCATTTAATCTTTGTGTATGTATTTCTGTGTATACATATGTCAAAACTACTGTCATGTACTAAGTGTTTCTTTCACATTTCTTTGTATTCTTTCTGCAAAGTCTTGCAGGCACAGGTTATGCCTGAAAAGGGTCCTCAGATCAGTGTGTTTACCTGGTTAACAGTCTGATTGACTGATGTACTAAAGAGTATTTCTGTTGGATATGGAAATCCAAAGACTATTATCACCTCCGTTTAATAGCGGGGAGTCCCAGAACTGTGCAAGGATCTGGAAGTTTAAGCACATGACAAGAAGTCCAATATCCACAGAACAATGGTCAAGTAGAGAGGATGATACAAGCAGTAAAGAATCTAATGAAGACATGCAGTGGTTTTAGAAGAACTGGGTATTATTTGTGCCTGCTAGAATACAGAAACACTTGAATGGAGAGGACTGTAAACTGTTCAATTATTTACAAGCAGAAAGTTTCTAAGTTACCTACTGCTGCTTCAAGGATATATCAGAGAACAGAAGTAACATAATTCAGCTGCTTAAAAGGAATTTACTTGAACAGTTTACTACGATAGAAATGCCAAAATGCTTTCTCATTTTCAGGAAGTGGATAAAATGAGAATATAAGTTCTGAAGAATTAAGTAAAGGGTCAGTTAGAAGCACTTGATAAAGGTCATGCACATAAGCCAAGTCCTGTTAGATTCAAGGGCCAGATTCACACACACACAAAAAAAAAAATTATAGCTAATATACAAAGTGTGAGGACCTGAGCTCGAGGCTGGACTAGACAATCCATTTATTTGCATCACCCTCTGACACAAAAGCATCTTGAAGCTACTGATGAGTTCAGAGATAAGGGCAAGTATGATTTAGAAGTTATATCTTAGAAGGAAGACTATTGTTCCATAAAACTTGAGCAGAATCTAAAACAGCAAGCAGTTAATTCTCCAACTGGTGGCAGAGTATAGACATTGACAAGCAGAGAATTGACAAAGATAAGAGTTTTGCAAGCATAATCTGTGAGCTGATTCTCTATGTACATATGGTGCATGGAGTTTGAGATTACAAAACGCAGACACAAAACTATGTAAAAATCTGAAAATTCTGATTTGTACTATGCAATTCTTGTAGACATGGCATACTAGCATATGGCTGAAAATATTTATGATTTTTGTGCTGCAATGCTATCACATCTATTTATTTATAGTATTATAGTTGTTGTGTCTTTTGGCTTTTCCCGGTTAGGGGTCGCCACAGCGGAACTCCGGTCCGCTAATGATTGGCAGTTGATTTTTACGTGCTGAGTTGCCAGCCCTAACGCACAACCTTCAACGAAGGTACACCCATTCACGCATGTCTCCACGCAGAAGACGCTCTAGCTGAGAGTCGAACCGGTCAGCGTCTTACTGTGAGGCGACAACGCTACCGCAGCACCACCACCTATAGTAATTTTGTAAAAAATAAATAAATAAATAAATGTATGCAGTGTATGGTAACATACAGCCTGAAGAAATGCATGTCAGATACTCGGTCTCATACAGCAGCACAAGTAAAGATCCTGAAGAGTCATCATGAAGCCTGTGTGGCACCTCATTACACTGTCATTCTGATACACTTTAAAACATCTCTTACACTCCATCCACATGCTGATCAAGAGCCCACAGTAGTGACATCCAGAGCCCAGAGTCAGGAGGGCCTGGGGCTTCTTCCTTGGATGGATCCAGATGGGAGGCATATGTGGGCATCTTCATTTCTTAAAAGGATGAAAACTGAGTCCCGGAGGAAATCTAGCTCCTCATCAGTTAGCATTTTGTTTAACGAGGTTAAATAAGGTTTAGCTGTCTCCTGTTTGACAGCTATAGTTGTCTCTCAAATGGCACCTAGACTTTTTTGATGTCCTGACACAGTGGAGGCACCCTCACTCTTCTGTTGCCCTCAGGTGGACTGATATCTGGTTTTGTCTTCTAGCAGACTGGATTGAGACCTTCTCTTCTAACCCTAAAGCTGACTTCTCTGTGGGCATGCTGGGGGGGGGGGGTCAGCATTGCCTGAGCTTGTAACATATTCCACTGCAAACAGGATGGCCAGAGAAGTGAATAGAGCTGGTAGGAAGGTACATTTCTCTGCCACATTGGGGCTTAGGATCATCAGCTATGTTCTTTTAAAAGACACCTGTATTGGCATAGAGGGATAAAGCTCTAATTAGAGCCCAGACAAATTAAATTTGAGTAGCAGCTTTGGAGCTGAAGGAGCTGTCTGGGAAGAAGGAAGCATGATGAAACTGCCTGCACATCTCTCTCTCTGTCTGAGGGAGGAACTGGGAAAAATCTGCTGTGGGCACAACACTGCCCAACTTGACAGAAAAGACCAGATGTCAGGAAGTCTGGTGCAGCTGGGGCAGACATGTGAACAGGGAAGAAGAGGGTTATGTAACTGGGGTGGGCCCCCTTTATATCTCTCACTGAACACCTACTTGCAGTTCAAGAGAAATACCTTCATGTCTCAGCTAGGGTTCTCCTTCTCAGCCTGCAGTTAAGCAGCCAAGCACAGTATGATGGCCCAATCAACATCCACTTCCCTCCTGTGCTAAGCAGTATTCATAACCAACAGAGTGGTGAAACAAGGCCTGTTAGGTGAAGAAACACATCTGGGGTATGCTTTGGTATGTGGTGATCCATGGCAAGGATGGAGAAGTGGCACATGAGAAGTGGTGGTTGACTCTACATATACATATGCAGGTTTCCCCCTCCCCTTCACCCTGCAAGCTGTCATGATGTCACAACCCAATCTCTCTTACCTGCAATAGTGGATGACTTGACTGACTTGACTATGGTGGCAGTTATGAGAGTGCTTACATCAGTTGGCCTGGGTAGGTTCATCCCCTTGAGGAACAAGGGGTTGGGGCTCTTGCTGAATTTCCCCTTTGAGAGAACCAACTGTTTTAGGCAGGGATTCAATTCTTGCTCAGTGCCTGGTTGAGGGCTAGCCAGCTCCTTAACATATCAGAGAAGGAAAACTTATTTCCTTGTTGACTGACTTATCCAGGAGAATGAAGATGGAAGGCTTGTATCTGCCGAATCCTCTACTTAAAGCTTCACTTACAGGGTGTCCAAGGTTCTGTGTTAGAGCTTGGCTACAGTTCTTATTCTAATGAATGATAGTCAGTATATGCCCACCCCAAATGTCCTCTAGTTCTTTCTTTGTCAGTTTAATAAGAGGGTAAGTGGACTGATCAATAGACTTTTTTTCTGCCATGACCTGGACACCATGCTGTAAGATAAAAACAGAAAATTATACACAGACTAAAGAATACATTAAGTTGTACATTGAACAGTAATAAAGCAGAGACAATATATATATGTTATTTTCAGTTATCAATGCAAGTGTTGTTATTGTTTACAGTATGAACAATTAAGGTAGGCATTCAACCAGTGGTTATTTGTTAAAAGTATATCTTTACAAGAAAGATGTGACAGCAGCATGAACTGTGAGATCGAGTCGTTGTCACAGAAACACGTGCATTTGGTATCCTTAAACAGTTGTTCATTTAGTTTGCTTCTAAGTAACCAAAATGTTTCTTGCTTCCTCACTTCTGCAAGCAGCAGTTCCAAACAGTTGGCCGTACCCTAGAGATAGCTGCTTTTCTTGTGGAGGTTTTAAAATGAGGTATAATGAAGGTAATGTTATCATTTTCTCTGTCTCTAAGTCTGCAGTTAGGTTCCCTGATTTGTAGTTTTGTTTTCAGAGGGTGGGGGCAGTGTCCTACTTTTAAGAGCTTGCAGCTTTGACAGCTAAGAAAAAATGTGGTTCTGTCATTTACGGGTCGCCAGTTATATTTCTGTAGAATTTGGCAGTGATGAGTTTGGGGTTCTGGACAAAGAACATATCCCCAAATCCTCAAGAAATATGTGGGCATCCTTTGGGGTACTGCTCCCATATTGAGTCGTCAGTTTTTTTTATTTCAAAATGTTTTTCCTTTGGGATACAAATCATGGCAGGTTCAATTTCCTTTAGAGGGTGGAGGTTGTAACCCTCCTGTGGGGTTTCTATTCTTGGCTATTCCATAGCCTGTGCTTCTTCAGAGACTTGAGCAACACCCACTGCCCCAGCAAAATGGTGTGGTGAGAGTGGATACTAATTTACCTTAGATAGCTTTGGAATCTCTTTAACGTCTGGTAACGGTTGTTCCCTTCATAAGGTAGGGAATATGGCTGGGTATTTTTGGTCTCCTGGCTGGGACTCTGGTCTGTAGCATCCTATCAGCTGCTTGCTGAGGACCAACGTGAGGAGCTGCAAGCTGCTAGAAAGCTTCTACATGAGCTTAAATAGGAGCAATTCTTCTTGGGAATGGATAGTACTTGCTAGTTACTCGGTCAACTGGCTGTAGGTGTCCAAAGTTCCAGGTGTCTGCCATTGGGTTGTGCCTCCATTTGGAAGGTTGTGGGCAGGATCTTGTTTGATCCCAGGTGGAAGATAGGTTGGATGCTGAGCTCTGACTGTTTTGTGACTTTGTTTGTTTAGGGATGTGCCTTGTATTCATGGAAATCCAACTGTTTGGAGGCATTGACTTCTGGTTTGACTAATTTATCAGGTGCTATATGGTCTCTGACTATGTGGTGTGAGAGTTTAGCTAAGGATAGTTCTACTACTACAAGCTTCAGTTTTTGCTTCCTTCCAAGAAGAAGGCATGAGGTAATCCCCTTCTGACAAGCAGCCAGCCAGCATGTACAAACACACACACACAGACACACACACACACACACACACACAGAAAAAGGTGGAGCATGTACAAAAAAGGCAGAGCTCATATCTAGGTGCTAAGAAGATGAATGTTTTTATTTTACTACAGAGAAGATGTATGTTTTTGTGTTGCTACCATAGAACAAATGAAAATGGAGACTGTCTGAACTCACATTAACTGATTATTAGTGCCAATGTTAATAGATCTTCTTGGTTTTGTGGCAAAACTATCAGGAGAACTTAAAGCCAAGGATGAGATGCTTGCTCATTTTGCTCTATAGAAAAGGTACAATTTCATTATGATAGTCAGATAGCCATATGCTTGGCTATTGGCTCTGTCCAGTTTGTGGCTGTCATGATAAGATGGAGGAGAGGAGTTTGCAGATTTCATTGAGGGCCCCAGACAGCATAACATTAATTTTGAGACTGTACATGTAGCTGTTTTTTCGTACTTAAGTCAACCACATAGGGGCAGAAATTTATTTTGAAGTTTATCCTGTATGATTGCTGGAGAGTCAGAAGATCTCTGCATTACCAAATCATCAGCATACTGGGAAAGATCAAGGTACATGCAGTAAAGGAATACACTGAAAATAAGTGGTACCAAGATGGAGTTCTGTGTGGCACTCTGAAGTGGTACCAAGATGGAGTTCTGTGTGGTACTCTGAAGTGGTACCAAGATAGAGTTCAGTGTGGCACTCTCCTCCAAATAAGCTGCTTCAGGAAAATAAGTCACAATATAATTTTTTGTTGTCCTTCTAGTCAGGTACCTGATGAGCCAGTCACGTCTCCTCTTCTATGAATCCCTTCTTTTAGTGATATCATTGCTTTGTATTCAGCAAGTTGCTTCAACTCTTTCTCAAAAAAAAAAAAGTGATCAACATTTCCTATGGCATGTCCTTACATCAGTTTTTGACTTGGAATGAATTCTCCAACACAACATAAAGGATTTTGCTGTTTTGATTCACTATATATATATATATATATATATATATATATATATATATATATATATATATATATGTATACACACATGTGTGTGTTTGTTGTTAAGAGTTACTTGAAATAAACGGTTTTCCCTTTTCCTTATGGAAACTTAAGAGTAGACTGTGCTATTTCACCTGTTAGCAAAGTATACATTCAATCCCACAGAAATAAAGATATGACATTTCCCTTACCTTACTAATTTTATTCAAAAACATTTTCTGTGTCAGAAAATTAAAAAAAAATAGAACAAGTGAATAAAGGACAAACAGCAATGCAACCAGTTTCAATTAGCTAATATGTTAAAATGAGAAAAATTGTAGCTCCTTGAATTAGTGTTTCAGCCATGTGATATGGATGAGTAAACACCCACATGAAGGTTATAAGAACCCCTGCTCTGAGTAAACCAGCTTTACTTCAGCTTTAAGCTACAATAAATACTAAACAAGCACTATATTTAAAAATTTAACAAAGCTTTCAACTGGGCCCTAAAAATAAAATTAAAAATAAAAGTAGAAATGCATCAAATTTTGTTTGCTTGATTATTACATTCTCCATACACACATAAAAATTGAAAACATAAGGTACTATTCACAGTTTGTATTAGAACAGCTTTCTTGACTTCCAGATGAAAAATGCTCCTTCCATAGTGCCTTGTTCATTGTGTGAGTCTTTGCAGTCTGTTCTCCGTGAGTGGGCCTTGAAATGTTCAAAGGTTAGTACTAGGCTAACTGCCCTTATGGGTAATTTTTAACCCTAGCCAATTACCCCATGTCAGAATCAAACCCTGCACCTTGTGTTTCTAAGGTAAGCACCTTAACCATTACGCCAACCTCCCAACTGTAAACAGGCCTCTGCTGTGAGCATGCCAGGAGAAGATCCTACTAGTTAAAGAGAGAAGAATTCTGAGTTATTTTAGCACAGGGAACCCATGCCAGTCCAAGAACTCCACTCCGTGAGACTGAGGCAAATATAAAAAACGAAACACTGAGCATATTATGAAGTTTGTATTATCTTATGAAAAAAGGGAATACTGTTATATAATGTCAGATCCAAACAAATAAAAAAAACACATTTAAGTGTGCATTAATAAATTTAAATGTGCATATGTCAGCCTTATTTTAGTGAGAAATGTACTACCTCCAAAATACACACACACACACACATACACACACTTACTTTATTTTCAGCACAATTAAGTCATCCCCAATCAAATGGAAATTATTATTTTTCTATAAATTATTTCAAAAGAACAAGATATATAATTTATAACTGACTTTGTAAAGTGAAAACACAGTTATAAGTGCAATAAGATGTAATGGGTGGAGTTGTATAAAATGAAGAGCTAATATCATGATGCCAGGTTGAAGGCACTCACTTATCGTCATGTACTGCAGTGGCCACAGATCTTATGTAAAACATGATTTATGTGCCCCCGTAGCAATGTCTTTTTTTATTTGTTTCCTTTTATACTACAGTATATGGCATAAGTATGTAATGTGTCTTATATGTTATAATTGTTTAATTGTGCTCCAGGGGTATTCACTGAGTGGTGTGCATGATTAATTTGGCACTATTACATGAAATTTATAGAAAATTTTATATTATTCCTTTAATGACCAGAATAAACCTGGCCAGAAAATTTCCTTGATCCCCTTGTGATAGCTCAGATATAATAAGCATTTTGTATTTTTAAATAACAAGTTTATTTGCATTTTGCTGTATACATTCTGTTCACTGGTAAAGTGTTTTTTTCAGATCTTGGGAATCTAATGTGCTGTATTTGCACCCATTTGGCAATTTTAGGCTGCTCAGTACCAGTTGTTGGCAAATATGTTTTGGTATAGCTAATAAATGGACTGAATAACACTGATAGCCAAGTTTTCCTTTTTAGGTATCAGTAGACATCTCATTTTTTATGAAACTGCTTTGGACATCTTTCCTACTGGAAGCAGTAAAACTAAGGTCTTGCACTAGGTACAGCTTACTGCCAGATGAAGTACTTTTACGAAGAGGAAGAGTGTACTACCTACCCTACCCTACATCTGAGCTTTTCATGTCCTGAATACTATGAAGTCTCCTGACATACAGGGAGTGCTTTACAATCCATTTGATGCTGAACGAGTAGTCCAAGTGCTTTCCTGGTGTGCATTCCAAGTATGTCTGTCGGTCTCTAAGGAGTGCAGAATAGTGTAACAGCATGCAGGTCTACTCAAATCACTCACTCTTATATAATCTTGACCTTTTATCAAGTACCTACACACATTCTTTTTTTTTTTTTTAAGAGAAGCATCTGAAGCTATGGAAGCGTCATACTTCCAACCTTATTTGAAGTGCACATAAAATACAGGCCATTCAGTCAGTTTATATCTTAAGGTTATGTTCCGTGATCATTTGTGCCCAGTCCCCATAGCCACAGGTATGCACCCTTATGGAGTTAGGCTTTATGGTTTATAGTAATTAACTGCATCTACTACATTGGGACTTGACTCCTACAACCATTTGTATTTATGCTGCCTTGAGCAAATCACTTAAACACCAAATATTTCTGGGTTGTGCCAACACAGGAGCTTTTGTCTGGGGGGCTGTGCTTGGTTATCAATGGAGACAAAAACAAAAATAGTACCATTACTACCTTTTAGCACATTTCCAACAGGCTGATGTCCCCAACAAGTAAACGATGACAATAATCTGTCACAGGAGTCCGGAATGCATATACCTTCTGCTGTGTTCTAAAACAACAATAGTTATTTAAGGCAGAATGGCTTCCAGAATATTACCACCATCAAAAACCTGAAAACATGCCAAAACATCTGGGACATGTTTAAACTTGTGTCTTTTGAGTGAGTTTGTTTTAGCTAGTCATGAAATCTCTTCAGTAGGTCACAGGTCTTTTTTTCAATAATCTCATAGATCTTTTTAATCCGCTTGTCGTTCACTGTTCGTACATAGCTTTGGGGCTGCACTACCGCCATCCCATCAGTAACTCCCCCCATGATGAGCAGAGGTCCATCCTGTGCAGTAATGTTAGGGCAAGGGCAAGTCCAATCAATATTTGCCAAGGTAACTTCCAGGTGTCTGACATTGAAGAACCTCAGCCCCATCTTCTCATCCTTTAGGACCTCTTCAAGCACAAACCTAGCAATGCCAGCATCTTGATCCTCAATAACCTCTGTTGGCCTTCCAATGATAGCAAAATCACTCTTGCAGAAGCTGGGAACTATCTTATTTTTTGGTCTGCAGGTCCTGCACCGCTTGACCTTGGGGTATGGACAATTGTCTTCACAGACGTTCTTGCTTTCAAAGTTGTTGTCATTTCCCTCACAACCACCATAAATAAATGCATGGCATTGCTTCATCAGTGAATTGTAGGCCCACCGGGGCTCCCAGTTTTTGCAAGGCCCCTGTACAGTGGGCAGCATACAGATGTTCACACTTTCTTTCACACATGCCTGTCTGCAAGCCTCATATGTTTCAAAGTTGTTTCTGTTCCCATCACATCCGCCATATCTGAAAGTCATGCATAACTTTTTCTTGTAGTCATAGAACCAACGAACATGTTTGTTTCCACAGTCCCTTATGTCTGGCTCTTTCTGACAATCAGTAACTGAGAAGGGTTTTGTGCTTTCAGACTGTGTTTCTTCCAAATGTTCCCTTTGGATAATAGACAGGGGAAAATCAGCTCGCAAAAGGCCAGCAGAATTCCTGGCTGTACAAGTATAAATTCCTGCATCCTCCCTTTGGACGTTGTAGATGACCAGCTGCCCTATGTTGGTGATGACCATATTACCATACATCTGGTCAGGTCTCATAATGAAATTCTGCTGGTGCTCGCTCTGTTTTTCCCAAGTGATATCCGGCCTGGGTCGTCCACTCACATCACAATGGAAGCTGACTGTGCCACCAACAAAGGCAGACTGGTGATAGGGATTGGTGTACAGAGCTGGAGGAACTTGATCATCAAGGGTAGCAAGAGTTGTATGTGTTGTGGTCCCCAGTGGAGCTGGGCTTGTGTTGGGCCAAGTGAAGTGGTAGCGACAAGTAACCACAGTAAGAGAAATACCCCGGATGCAGGCCTCAGCATCCATGTAGCACTTGTTGAAATAGGTGAGCCCATCAGATGCACAAGTGAAACTGGGCTCCTTCTCACACCTGTCTTTGCACTTGCAGACTGGCTGGCCATCCCAGATGTCACAGTCAGAGCCTTGTTGGGTACATATGAAGCTTTCACATGTCACTACTCTGGGAGTGTCATGGGGCACAAAGCTTCCATCAGCAAAACGGGCAGCTACACAGCTCTTCAGTCCACAAACATTGGTACAACACTTTTCAAATCCTTCACAGTCCTGGGGGAAGAGAAACAGATAATTTAACAAGACAGCACTTTTCTGATTGTTAGCATTTAACTTCAGTCATCTTTTTCTTAAATGATGTGTACTGGATAACTGTGAAGTCTAACTTGTTTGATTCAAGTTTTATTTTAAAAATAATGCTCACAAAGTGATATCCTATTCTTCTACAGCAGCAAGGAGTCTAAACAAAAAACTCTGCATCCTGCAGGCACTACTCACCTTGGAAAATACTGATATGTGCATCTCCCCAAACGGCTTTTGCATATTTACTAAAACCATTGTCCACCACATAGTGCCTTTTTTAGGCCATGTCAGTCTTCTACAACTCCAACATCACTAAACAGAATCTAGGCAGCATTAAGGTATTGCTGCTTAATGCTAGGAGCCTAAACAAAAAACTCTGCACCCTGCAGGTACTTCTTACCCTGGAAAACACTGATATGTGCATTGCCACAGAGATCTGGTTAATATTAGTGAAAGCACTCCATCAGCACAGGGCTTCAATGCCTTCACTCATACAGGCCCACAGCATCAGCCAAATGCAGTAAAGGTAGAGATGTCTCTATATTCTTAAAAAAAAAATCTCACTTTCAGATATGTTAGGCAAAACAATGACCTGGAACTCCTCCATATCCAACTAACTATGAACAAAACCCCTTATCATATCATAGCTAACTATAAGATCCCCTCAGTGGCCCCCTCAGCTCATACCTCCTAGTTAACAGCTATGGGGTCCCTGTATATTAAACCAAACAACATTCCCCTAAGAGACTTCAGCTATACCTTCATAAACTGGAGATTTATACATCCTCAAACATGTACGCACAGTGATTTCTGGACTTTATCAAAAAAAAAAAGCTCTCTGGGCCAGTTAGTCTACACCCCAACCAGAGGTGATAAACTTCTGGACTTGGTCTTTACCAGTATGAGGCAGCTCTTCTCTCCACCAATTGCAACCTCTTCCCTGTTCAAATTGGACCACAAGTCAGACACAGTCACCATAAGAGTGAAGCCTGAAGAATCCTCCAATACCTCAGTATTCACAGACTATGTGAAGTCCAATGTACTAAGGCTGAAAGATGACTTGGCTAAATTTGAAAGCCCTTACCACCTTGATGATCCCATTGCAGATGCAGAATTCTTTACTACCAAATTCTATACATGTGTAATTAACTGCATAGATGCATCTGTCCCCCCTCAGAAATAAATACAATGCCAAATTCAGTAATAAATCCCTGTGGTAGAACCTTAATATCAACAGGCTCTATAGTAAAAGAAAAAGTTTGCTGCATGCAAAAAAAATAAATAAATCTAACTCTGAAGAAACCAAAAATGCTCTTGCTAAACTAAACAATGAACTCTGGACTTGAGTCAAATCAACCAAAGCCAGATATGAGGTAAAAATAGACACATGGGAGAAAGATAACCACAAAGCTTTATTACATTAGAAACCTCAGAAACAATGCCTAGAACTGCACAGAGCTAATAGTAAATGATACCACCTTTTCTGACCCGGAGGACACAGCCAATCTACTAGTAGATAAATTTAGCTCAAACTTCACCACCTTCAACATTCCCAAATCTCCCAAGAACAAATTCTCAAGGCACTGTCTAAGACCAAGAACACTACTACTACTATGGAGTCAAACAAAATACAAGGATGCCTACTGGCTAATCTAAAACATTCTCTGTCAAACCTCCTACATAAATTGTTCAATACCAACCTCCAATGTGACAGACAAATGAATGACAGCAGCAATCATCCCTCTACCAAAAGGTGGGGTGTTAACTGACCTAGGAAATTATAGACCCATAAGTCTGGGAAGCCTCATCTGTAAGGCTATGGAAAGGATTATTATGGAATTAATAAACAAGGAACTTGGAAAACTACAAACCCTTGACCCAAGCCAGTTTTGTTTTGTCAGGGGGCAGAGTCTACCTACTCAACCTGGTCAACATCTTTAGAAGGTTATTGAATCAATGGATGACTGAAAATTAGTATGGATCACATATCTTGATCTCACTAAGGCATTCAATCCCATTCCACACTCATAGAAAGTAGGAAATTAGGATGGACAGCTCCATCTCCTTCAAAAGACCTGTCACCAGCAGTCTACTCCAGGGTTCTGTTCTTTCGGCACTCCTCTTTAGCATTTACTTCTCAGAGGTCAAAGCCAATATTAAGGGCTTATGGCTGTACAAGTTTGCTGATGACTGTAAACTAGATGCCATTATTAACTTTCCACAGGACACCAAAATCTGCTAAGAAGGCAGTTCTCAAACAAATAGCTGGTGTCAAAACCATGGACAAAACTAAATGTCAAAAAAACATAATATTATCCTTTGACAAGCTGCAAGCATGATGTCCTTTGCAATGGTCATACTGATAACACTCCCTTGAAAATTGATACAGCGGTTAGCTACCTGGGACCCTCTATGGACAATGAGCTGTGAGCTGTCCTTTGATTACCATGTATCCACTATGAAAGAAAGTCCTTTTGCATTGCATAGCTTACTAGTAAGGCATGGTATTCAGGTCCAGAGATGTGATCATTCCACTGTATTTGGTACTTATTAGGCTGATCATTGAGTATAATGCTCCCTTTGGCATGTAACTGGCCATGCATTTGACACACGTTGAATGCACACAGCATTTTCTCACCACAAAAATCAAGGGCCTAAATCATAAGAAGTACACTGATTGCCTCAAAGCCTATTCTCAGTATCATATAGACAGTGGGGGGATGACCTCTGCCTCACATTCAGAACCTCAGCAGATCCGACCCTCTCAGACCTACTCCACATCCACAAGTCCAGTGGTGGCTTAAACACCTGCTCAAGAGATCTTAATCTCTTCTGCATAAATAGAACATGTTGGTGAGATAGATATATATATCAGAGAGAATTCCACTTCTTTGGAATCGTCTTCCTCTCCATATAAAATAAAGTACTTCTCTTACTCTATTCAAGTGTAATCTGGGTGAATGGATCGGAAACCACATATTCATCCCTGGAATAGCATCCTCATCTCTTATGGAAAGGAATAACATTTATTACTTAAATTACAAAGGCCAAAAACTTCATGGGAATGCATACCTGGGCTTCTAAAGCTCTTGTAGGGTCAATAGACTAGTAAGAAACTATGAACCTCTAAATGTAAGTATTCCATTTAGTCTGTTGAAATGTTTGAAACTTTATGCCATAGCCCTCTCTCATATTTTCTTTACAAGAAAAGACAGAATGGACGTAGTTTAGTGCTATTTTTTGTCCAGCACTAAACTACCTCCATTCTGTCTCTATTTGGAGATAGGGTCACCAGAACTGAGCATACTACTCCAGATACAAGCTTGATGGTTATACGAATGATACATTTGTATCATACTTACTGGTGGCACCTTATTATGCATATCTCGGTATTCCACAATAGTCAGTATGGCTTTCTCACAATGCTTAATCATGTTAGGTAAACTGATGTGAAAGCCCAGTTTCATTTTCAGTTTTGTATTTCTAATTGTTCATCTAAAACTATATACTCTTCTTTGCTTTTTTTTTTTAGGTTTCCCAGATGCATTATTCAGTCCTTGTTTCCAATGAATTTAACTTGTCTTAGATCCCAGCTCTGTGGCACAGAGGGATAAAGTCCTGACTATGACCCAAATGACCTGAGTTCAAATACTGGCAGAGGTACTAAAATAGCTGAGTGGAAGTGGGGTTGGGAGTGAGCTGTTGTTACTAGTTTCCTATTCTGGAGGGAGGGAGAAGAACGATTTTTGAGATTCGTTCTTCTCCAGGTTTTCAGTCTTTTCTGCACTTGACATTCCAAGTGCGGACATTTCAGTAGGGAGCCCTTTCAAAATACTATCCTGATAAACAGACATTTGGCATTGTGCAATACTCATCCTAAAAAATGCAGACAGTGCATGAACACAGGATCATGTTTCATGGGTGCAACACCTACTGCTCTTGTTAGGTGTCACCCTAGTGGTGAGACAGAGGTGTTCTCCTCCCCCACCGACCCACAGGATGAGTGAGTCAACAACAGACACTCACTCCCATCTTCTTCTGCCATCCCTTACAGTCACCCGTGCTGCTTGAATTTCAGATGCTTGCTTCATAGTCAGGTTTTTATCCATCTATGCCATGGAGCTAGCTCTGGTAGAAGGTTTTGAGTAGATTTGAGGATCTGGACCACCATGGGAAGGTCAGCAGTGTTCCTGGCCATTACTGGAATTGAAGAAACCATGTAATTAGTTTGAGGGACTGGAGGTCTGAGTGAGCCTTACCAGATGAATGGGTTTCTGAAAATAAGAGATTTTTCCAGAAGCTGAGGCCCAGTAGAAGAAACCATAAGAGCCTGGGTCAGCATAGGGTTGTGAGAATGACTCTTGCTTTGCACTGTCTGGCTGTTTTTAGAGTTTTCATTATATTGAGGAAGAGGATAAAAGTGTAGTGATGACCCAGAAACCACTGCTGAACCAAAGAGTCCTGGGACATCTGCCCCAGTGAGGGAACAATGGAGAAGTATCTTCTGCATTTGGCACTGGTCAAGGATGCAAGGAAGTCACAGCATGGCCTTCCCAGAGGTGGAAGATGAGGTGCACCTCAGATTGAACTTTTGAGGTAACAGTAAACACTAGCTTAGCTATTCCGCTAGAGAGTTGGCTTCACTGCTATTTGAGCACTTTACTGTTAATCCCAGATCCTCAGCACCTCTCCGTATGTGAATTTAACTTATACGTTGACATGTAGCATCCTAAGAGGGACATCTGGTTTGAAGACTTTGTTTTATATAATCTTTGCTATTACTTCAACCCCAGAACTTGCCCCTGACTAGATAAAGGAATATAAATACTATATGGAGATTGAAGGTGATTTCTACCTGGTCATGGTTTTTAGAAAGAGCTAAGATCATGTACTTTGATGACCTTCATAATAAATATGGTCTCACCTTGTTTTATATATATATATATATATATATATATATATATTCTTTTTACCAGATATATATGCTTACCAAAAAGGTAGATATTCTACTAAGTAGCACTAAATAAATAAATAAAACAGACCAAAAGGTTGATGGAATATGTGCCTACCTTATTACGGTACATTTGATGTTGGTTGCAAGACAGGCAACATAAATATATGTCTTTCTTAAATAATAATAAAAAATGTGTTTATTGCATATAACTTCCTAAAGGAAGGATTCATTAAATCAGTCTATAAGCTCTGGGAAGACCTGTCTTCAGGTTTATACACACAACCTACATATGAAAAGGAGACAGCTGTCCTGAGAGTTACTAGTCTACAGAAGTATTCTCTTTGGTCCTTATCTACTTGGAAACATCTGCACAGGACCTTCCTGAGTCTGGCCTTTTTTGGTCAAGATGTGCCCAGGGGCAAATGTAAAGTGTTGGAAATATAATAAAACAGCCTTTGGCAAGTGGAAACACATATTTGGACTTTATGCCTTACACTACAGACCTGCTGGAAAAAATATGCAGGCAATGTGTCAACAGATTAATGGTCTACAGTTCACCCTTAACACAAGGAGTATGGTATTCCTTTTAAATACGAAAGGGAATTGGGTAGCAAAATATATCTATTAAGGGTGATTCTCAGAATGGTGAAAGAAGCCATCACAAGGAAACAAAAATATTACACCCTCTACAGTGGAAAGATGTTAGAAGATTGTTACTAATGTTTTCAAAGTGTGCTGTATGAAGGTAGCAGCATTTAATAGAATGGATCAGAAGTGATGCTAAGATGATCAGCTGTCTCACATGTACTGATCTCTACTAAGTGAGATTAAGAACCCTAAGTATAAATGTACTGGGAAGTGCTCTGATGTTTCTACATGTCCATAGTCTGTGTGAACAATACTAACACTGACCTCCCCTATTTTATGCTACCTATGTAATTTGCTGTTGGATGAAAATGTACCTCCTCATGGTGGAATGGAGGCAGGGCTGGTGTTAGCATCTTTGGGGGCTGCCAGCAAATGTCACGTGGGGTTCTAAGTACCACCCTGTGACTGACACCCCTCCCAAGCAATCTTTTAGTTCCTGCTGCAAACTTTTAGGAGAAGTACCCACAGACTGACCTTTAGCTACAGCACTCTTACATTACAAAAGGCTTATGTACCATAATATGTTGGCCCATCTCACAAAGGGACATTTAAAGTTACTGGCATTTAGTTGCAACAATGATACCACAACTATAGGTACAGGTCTGGACTTAGGTGAAATGTCACGCTAGGCACTGCCTACTGTTTCAGCCCACCCCCCACCTACACATGTACATCCTCCATTCCTCCCGTCTGTTTTCCCCATCTTGGGCTCTCCATACCATGCACATTACTTTTTTATTTATTTTTTTCTTGCATTTTGTCTTACTCTTTACCTTTACCAAGAAACCATAACTTTCTATATGCTGTGAAGTGCATTTTAATTTTTTTTCTCTTTCAAAACTTTTTCATCCAATGATGACTTGAACAAGAATTGTGATCAAGAAAAGAAATTCAGTGTTGATGTTTAGTTTTCATTTTCCATGCATCCTTTCAAAACACATTGCCTGATCAAGATAGCACAGTAAAAAAAATTAGGAAATAACTCAATTAAGCCAGTACCCCCAGAAGTCACAGGGGTTATAGATGTTCTGTGATGCAGTTTTAGAGCATTTTCCCAACCTTTTAATCTAATGGTGACCTAACCAAAAATCATAAGTAAGAAAAGAACTTTGGTCTTGTTTTTTCTTTCAAGGAAGACATAAGTTGTGCCCAAGGATTAATGTTCAAGGCTGACAAAATAGTAGCTCATGATAAACTAGCAAGCCAATTGCTGTGTGGATACACATGTCCTATCTTGGAATACTGCCTGCCTCCCTAATCCCCCCCCCCCAAAAAAAATACAGTCACTAACTATGCATCCTTCTGGTGTTAGATTGGGATGAAAGCAAAGATTGAAATTGCCACAGTCATGTATTTCAAGTGACTGCTAACATACATATACATATACATATCATACCTCCTCACTACTCACCCCTCACCCCCGAAAAGCAGTCAGCTGTATATGTGCCTGATGTGTGATTTTGAGGAAAGTGAAAAAAATAATGATCACAGTAATGTATTAAACTTTGTTGCTCCTAAACAGAACACTACCCTTACACAAGCAATAGTAACCTTCTTGTACACCTCTGAAGTCTGTGAGAAAAGTAAAAGAAATAATTAGCACACTTTCCTCAGCCCAAACTCAAGCTATAATGACCCACTGTGCACATATCTAAGGTTTGACTGTGATGAAAATTGAGGTAATAACCACACAATCCCCACTCCCCACATAACCTACAGCAGCTTTCTGTGCACACACATCTGAGCAGGAATTGTTTTTAGAATGGGTACAGTTGTGAGCAGAGGCCATTATCAGCTTTATCCTAACAGGGTTATATCACAGCCCTGTTCAGGTTAAATAGTGTAATCAGAAAATCTGATATATTTTTTTCCTCATTTTTCCCCAACCAGTAACAGCTTTTGTGGGGCCACACAGTCAAGGATGATTAAGGAAGCCCCCATGTATTCATTTACACTGTCTGGGGAGTGGGGGCCACCTGACTCCTACAAAATCTAAATGTCTGAATGTTCTGTGATGTATTTTATGTATAACTTTTGAAATATAGTTACTACTTAGTTACTATTTTTTTATTGACACTGAGAAGAATAATGCATGTGTCCTGGCATTATTGGGTGCGTGCATAGCTAAAAAATCAGCCGTATTTTTTTACACACGCGCGCGCGCACACACACACACACACACACACACACACACACACACACACACACACACACACACACACACACACTCACTATAGCAATACTAGTTTTGCACTTATTTCAGCAAATAGCAATACATTGTGCAACACTGGTACTGCCACATGAGATCAGTGACTGCTGTTTAGCAGTAGTCAAAGTGCAGCAGGGGTAAGTCACTTTTATTTACCTCATTGAGAAGTAATGCATACTTGCCACTGTCCTTGATTTTACAGACCTTCCCAACTTTGCTCATAATTTTGATCTGTCCCTCATAAAAAGTTTGATCTGCTGGTAAGTCATTCAGGATTACAGACCATTAATAAATCCAGACATCAGAATTTTATACTTCTTATTGTCCAAAAAAATGCATGTTGGTACAAAAAGTATTGTTACCTTTTTAAGCGAATTAGAATAATATTTAAAAAGCATTCTGCAGATCAGTGTGTGTGATACATCTTTAAGAAGCTTTCCAGTGAGTCAGCAATGCATGTAAGTACTGATCATGTGCAAGCAAGAGTGCCATTTTGAGTGAGCAGCCGGAGTGAGAGCATGCAAGTATGTAGTCAGTCAGTTAGTTAGATAGTTTAAGTTTAATGTTCCTGCCATTTATCCTGATGTATTTGTATATGATAAACTTCTTAAACGAACACCCAAGCCTCGATGTCTTCTTAATGCACGTAAAAAGAGCAACACATTCCTGAATTTGAGCCTTTATTCTGGTATTATTTTTGGCATTGTGCTGAATTCTTCATCAAAGAAATTAAGAGTTACAGTATCTGGTGTTCTGTCAGTATTTACAAAACTCTCTGAAAGAGAAAACCATCCCTGTAGATCGGAAGCATCAGCTCTTCTTAAATCCAAAATTTGCACTGAGATCAGTCACTGTAGGCTGCTAAGCTATCTAGTGCTTACTTTGCTCACTAGCATTATCCAAACAGGGTCATGTCACAGCCCTGTTCAGGTTAAAAAGTGTAATCAGGAAATCAATAATATTTTTTCTCCAACCAGCAACAGCTTTGTGGGCCCTCCACAAAGTCAAAGATGATTAAGTGGGCCCCCTGCAGCCATGGGTATTGCAGGTACCTAAAGCTGGCTATATTGTTAGTTTTAGTGGACAGAATGTCCTCCAACAAGGTTTAACTAAGCCGGAAGCACTATGACAGTGGTAAAATATTTAATGGAATTGTGAAGTGTAGTTACTTGATAAAACACTGCTACCACAACCAGAGATATCTTTGAATTTTAAAGTAGATATAAACAAGAGTTATTACCCACCTGGTTTAGTATACAGGATTGCTGTACTAGTTTTGGTGATTTGATAGACTTGTTAGAAAATATCTAGATAAGATAACTTGCTATGTTTGAGAGCTCCCCAGAAACAGGGGGCCCCCAGGAACCACAAGGTTCGCTGGTGCCTAAAGCCAGCTATGAATGGAGGAAAATGTAGTAGTGACCTAAAGTAAATGCCTGGTTTGGCTGTTTTATGCTTGTCATGCTAGATAACTGACAGGCAACATTTTTAAATAAAGAAATATTAGAACTCTTAACGTCTTGCACTATGCTTTGTTGAAAGTATGACCCTTGTTTTTTCTTTCACTGCATAAACAGTAAAGAAATCTGGAGTTTGGCCTTCACAAACCCTTAAAAAAAATTTCAAATTAGATCAAAAGGAAGTACTAACTCTGGTCTTTTATATTTCGCAGTACACCCAACTGCATAAGACAAAGCATGAAGGGTATTGGAAAATGATTTAATTTGGTAAGGATTACCCTTTATTCTAATTGAAGTGGCATATGTGTGCTAATGTTTTGCAGTTTTAAATAGTAAAGCTGGTCTGGTGCTTGAGTTCCCTGCCATCTCTGCCATTTTTAAGGTATGTTATGACTGTAGCCTTAAAAGACAGCTGTTACAAACTGCTGGTATTACATGCACTGCAGTTTTCCTCCTGCTAAACTTTTGTTCTAACCAGTATACAAAACAAAATTTGCTGCATATGGTCACAGGCAATGAGTTAATGTAGAAACTAGCAAAGTACCATAAACTGAAGCATACTTGTGATTTAACGTGACAGCTACTGAAAGATAGTTGCAGAAAAGGCCTTTGAAACTAGAAACTAAAATGTTACAGCTTAAGAGCTGAGAAGCTGAATTGACTTTAACTGATTGTTTTTTGATTTTCTATAGATGGTAGGTCATGCATGCATGACCTCACCTCATTAAAGCAGAAAGGTGGTTCATAGAGGTTTGCTTCAACAGCATGCACAGAAGTGCTGTGAATGGCTCCAGAAGAGCTGCTTTATATGTTCATTTGCATTTAGCTAGTGCTATAAAGGCCCAACAAACACAGTACTATTCCACAAGGCAAACCTTTTTTGCTGCCCTGAGCATGCATGACCCTAAAACAGGTATATTGTTTTTGTGTTATAAATTTTTTTCACTTGGTGCTTCAGTTTCTTGTCACATCCCTAAGATATGCAGATAGGTGAAGTGGCAAGCGTCAAACCGTCTGTAAATATGTGTGTATGCAATATGCATGTGAGCCTGTGTGCCTCCTGTAAGGGACTGTGTCTCCCATCCAGGACTGATTCTCTGCCTTACACCCATTGGTTGTCAGGACGGGTTGTGACTAACCTCAACCATAAGTAAGATAAAGTGGTACTGTAAAATGAATGATTAAATGTTTTTACGGGGTCTGCCTATCCAATGTAAGTAACTTGTACAGCTACTGAAAACACCTCTACTTCTAAAAACACCTAATTCACAGAGATACTTTACAACAAACTAAGGTACAACATGAAGAAATCAACTATGTACCTAGAACATTTAATAAAAATTTGCCTTAGAAGTAAGACATGGCTAGTTTTTAGTAAAAACAAGTTTAATCAGGAATTCATAAAAAGTATGTAAAAAAAACCCAAAGGCTAAGAAAAAGATTTATACTAAAGGAAAGTTGTTATGATTGTAAGTGTTGCTATAATACTGCCAGGTGATATTCAGCTCAACCTGAGCCTAATAATACTACTACTAATAATACCCATTTATTAACCACGTAGGCCTACTGGACACATAGTCCCTTTCAGGGGTGATCCAGAAGCAATGCCTGGTTGAATGACTGATTCAAGGTCATACATTAGGCAAATGAGAGCAGAAGAAATCAAACCCTTTACCACAAACTACAGCTCACACCCCTAACCCTCTGTGCCAGCTGCCAGATACATGTAAACAATAGACTTCAATTTCTCAAAACCAATGTAAATATAAACAAAAAACACCTATCCATTGCTTGTCATAACTGGAAGCATCAATAATAAGTGGTCATAAACAGAAGCATGGCTCTTGGAACACAAACCAAAAATAATGAAACATGGCTAAAAGATGAAACTTGGCGTCCATCTCATAGTTTCCAAAACTTTAATTTATTTTATGATAACAGACCATGTACCCAGCAAGGTGGCGGTGTGATGATGATGATAATAATCGATAAAACCACTAACCTGGCTCCTAAACTTCTCAGCAAAAGTAACTTCCTTAATGACAAGGATCTCAGCTGTTTATTGGTACAGATACAGCAGAAAACCATGCATAAATACATGTAGTTTCTATTTGTAGTCCGTCCTCCAAAGTTCACTATCTGCTGTCCAAGATATACTCTATAAACTCTCACAACTAGCAAAACAACAGTCTCATTGTAGTAGATAATACCAATCTGGACAGCAGTAGCCAATCAAAAACTTTATATACCCTAGTTACCAAACTGAACCTTGCATAAGTTATACAAGAAGGTATTAGACCGAAATTCAACACCTCCAAATGCTCAGTTCTTCGACATTCTTCAAACTAATCTTCAATCAAATCCTGCCAGTGTGTCCTAACACTCTGAGTAATCACTGCTTATATACAGTACTCTGTCTTTGAAGTCCCATAACTCTCCATCTCAAATGAGAGCGGCAGGTATCAAAATCTTCTGAAGACACCTAGCTCTCTGAAGTAAATTTATTTGATTTGCCAACAGTATTTAATTTTACCAGTCCCTGCTTTGCACTCAGTAAATTTTGCAATCTATTCACTTTAGTACAACATAAGCTCTTCCCACCACATACTAGATGATGAAACAGTTAAAAAACCATGCTGGTTATCCCCAGCCTTAATCCAACAAATTAAAGAAAATGACCAGGCAAGGCTTAGAAAAATTATCCTCACAATTCTACCTTAATAAATAACTACCAAAATCTCAAAAGACAATCAAGAATTAATATCAATAAAGCAAAAGTCTTATGCTGTAGAAATTCATAATAAGCTATATTAGGACATCCCTAATTATCCACACCAATGAATGCACTAAACTCCTGCAGTGGACCACAACCACTAAGGACTGGTACCAAGAAAATCCAACAATGGTAACATAAGAAAAACACTTTATAATAGATCTTAGTGCTTTTGTCTTGATTAACAAGACTTCCTCAGAGTTAAAATAAAACACGATATACACGTCATTATATAGAAACCCACCACCAGTCAAATTCATCTATTAATGAAAATGTGAAGTTCAAAAAAATCAGTCATCCCTAATTATTCTAAACTATGTTAGGACATCCTTAATTATTCTTGGAAACTGTAAAGAAATTAAGATAAATCACGAGTGCATAAATATTGCTAGTTTTAATTCCATTAGAGAATATATCACCAATTCACAGGCCCTGCTGCCACCACTTTTATTATTCTACTTGTATTTCTAACAGCCCAGTCCATCAGCTACCTTCTAACTCAGTCTTTACTTTAAATCTGTGACCAAAAATGAAGACAAAACACCTACTCAATAAACTACTAGTCCATCTAGTAATATTTAAAGCAGTTAGTAAAACGTCAAGTAAGCCATTGGCACATATTTGTAACTTCTCCCTTACCAGTAACAACCTTCACAGTTGTTCAAGCATGCTATAATTCAAGCACTCTGGAAAACTGCCACACCCACTAATGATTAATTGATAAATTGCCAAAAATGATCCACTATCTATGATCCTTGAAAAACTAGTATATAATGAAATTCTTGAATAAATACAAATATACAGTATCCTTACACAAAGACAATTTTGCTTATAGATGTAAATATAGCTCTTTAAGTGCATCTACTCCTTAACTGATGAAATATTCATCAACATTGAAGCAAGCCTTCTCACAGGTGTCATACTTATTGATTCAAAGCTGTAAATCATCAGCTACTGCTCAGAAAGCTACAGAAGTGTGGATTCTGCACAGATGTCAGCTGCTTGTCCTGTCTCTCTGCAGCCTCACTGCATGCTCAATACACTTCTGCCACAGCACCTAATACTGGTGTCCCCAGGTATCAGTACAACGACCACTGCTTTTCTCACTGTTTATTAATCATCTGCCCTGGAATATTCCTAGCTTAAATTGCCTCTTCTTCTGCAGATAAAGTGCTCACCAAATCACATAAATCTGGATGTAATATGATCTACTTAAAAATGGCTTGGCTTTACTCTGAAGCTGCCTGCTAAAGAAAAAATCCACAGTCATACTTTGTAGATCCCACAGAGAGTTTCTAATTCTTTATTTATCCTACTCACAGGGAGAAAATCTTACAACAGTTACTCAGTATAAGTAGGCCTTACTTTAGGTTGTATTCTGACATTTACATCACATATTGAAAGTGATGCACAGAAAGTTTAAACCCAATTAAATATGGCCTACAAAATATCCCACCTTCTCAACAAAGCAGGATCAACAAGCTATAGCAATTAATATTGTACTGCCAAGGCTGGAATATACTGTCCCATTCTCTACCCTGCTCTCATCACAAAACACTAACATCCTTCAAAAAAAAAAAACGACAATAAATTACTCAAATTTATATATTTCAAGTCCACAAGAGAATACCACTGGATAACTAGCATACTGCCAGGGCTACTTTCCAAAAAGGCTAATATCTGCAGTGATGAGTGCCTTAACACGAGCCTTCAAAAATTAGTATAATGATTTAATAACAGCACTGCAAACCATTTTCTATTAGTTAAACTCATGCATGTTATATTCAATCTGAGGCAGTGATACGCAGCTGCTCTGCTAGCTGCTACCTGCTGGTCAAGACTAAAAAGGTACAATTATAACGTGTGAATAACCAGCACTGAAACTATCCTAGATGAGCTTTTAAACCACTTTATGACTCACCACTTTCAGTAAGGTTTTGTCCCTATAACTGACTGTTTTTCCTTCATGTTAATGAATGATATCACAAGCTGCCAACAAAAGGGATGTTTCTCGAGGTTGTTAGTTCTTTTGTGCCACTCACACAGTTCAGATCTTGATACTTGCTGCTTCTAGTGAAATGTGTCTGTGTCTACAGCCGTTCTGGAGGAATTTTCAAAAAAATATTTTTTCCCTCCCAGCCAGTTTGATTGTTTACAGTATAATGGCAGACAAAGGCTCACTGCAGTCTTGGGGGGTCTCCTATCTCCTTCCATTGAGTAAGCTGAATTTTCATCTCTTCAGCATTCCCTGACTTGGGCCCTGCCCTCCCTCCTAGAGGACCTGTCAGGATTCACAGAGAGAGGAGATCATCCCAGAGCAGTGGAAACTTAATCCTGTTGAAGTTCTTTAGTCCCCTGGGGAACATGAAGCTTGGGAGAGAAGCACTCCTAGCTCTCATCCTGGAGGTATGCATCCCAGGATGTTTGTGCATCCTTCCACCCGCCTGCTCCACTTGGTTTGTTTACCACCTAGCCTAACCAAAGATGGCAGCACCTGAGGCAATCTGGCCATGAATTGGAGTTCTTGGATCTGACACTTCCTCTCGTATGGCCTCCTTCTCTGTCCAGCTGGATTAGTTAGCTATAGCAGAAAATAAGTCATAGACTGAATCCATGCTAGGGTTCACAATGAAGGCATGATAAACTGAATGTTTACTCAACTTTTGGTGGGAGCTAGGGTCACAGATGTAGGACATTACTTGTAAGGACCTTGGTTGGAAGCCTGTACTAAAACTGGAACAGGTACTCCTTACCACAAGCTGCTCTTTGGGCACATGGGCCCATACATAGATCCTGATCAGGCTGAAATCCTGTGCACCTTGATCTTGTGCTCACTACAAGGCTCAGACAAGCCCAAACATAACTTGGAGTTCCTGGAGAGATGTTCTCTCTTACAAGGAGGGTTCCCTTTGGGTTTCCCAGAGAGAGGCAAGCCTGCATCTATGAGAGGGATGAAACCTTCAGATCTTTGCAGTGCTCAGACTTCCTAAACACTGTCCATGCTGGATGTGTGGGGACTCATTGTGTTCTTTTTCCTCTATTTCTCTATAGGTTACTGGGGGTAGGCTATCTCAGGCCTTTTAGTTTCCCTTCTCTTTGAGTTAGCCTTGGAGGATGCCATTTTGAAACCTGGAAACATTCACACTCCTTGAAGGTTGACTCAGGTAGGTCTGATGGGCTTTAGTGCCCCCACAAATGTAAGTGATATCCTTACTACACATACATAGACTGAGCTCTGGTGGGCTCCAGGTTCATCTGATGTCCCTGAAAGCCTAAATATTCTGCTCCTTGTCCATCAGACAGGAAGTCCCAGGCAGCAGATTGTTTAGGTAGAAAGGCCTATTCCTCTACCACCTTTGAGTTTCCAGCTCTGAAATATACTTTCTATTTCACCCAGTCTAAGTACTTTATTGTAGAGTTGGAATTACTTCTTTACCCCCCTCCCCAAAACTGGGTTCACAGGAACCTCTCTTCTACCTTTTCCTGGTGACAGTGACATTGACAAGCTCTTACCTGGAACTCTGCCTTTTGAGTGCAGAAGATGCCTTAGATAGGGCATAGGTTACAGTGGTGTGCTTGTGGCAGTGGACTTAGTGTAGCCATCTAGAGGTCAGGCAACTTTTAATTCCTTTTCTTAGCATGTCCCTTTGACAGGAGTGGATTGTCTCAAAACAGACTGTGGTCCCTGCAGAATTGCTCTGTGGAAAGCAGGCAGCCTCCATCCACCTTAAGGAGCCAGGTCCCTTCGCCTTTGTATTTCTGCATTTCTAGGTAGAAGAGGAATCACAGGTACCCTACCAGTTGCCAGGTAACCTCAAGTCTTTTTTCCACTTACCAGGCTGGGTTCCTTTGCAAAGTCAAGCTCTTTCTGCCCTCTACAGATGCCAAGTATGGTCCCCATTGATGGGTCTTGGGCAATGATCTTTTGTTGAGCCTGTGATGACTGTGCCATGGCCCAGCAATCAAGGAGCCTCAATCCTCACCAGTAACACCAGGGAGGTTGTCTCATAGAAGAGAGGAAAGGATAACTAATACACAAAGTAAAGTACAATTTCCCTTAAGTGCACACAGAGATCACAGTCTGTCTGGGAAAAGGGGCACAGCTGGAGAATCTGTGTCAGCCTTTCCCAGGAGTGTCTGTGAAGTTGTATAAATACTTATCTCAAAGTGTGTGTGTGTGTGTGTGTGTGTGTGTGTGTGTGTGTGTGTGTGTGTGTGTGTGTGTGTGTGTTGTGTCAGCTACTTGGCAGGGACACGAAGCACTGGTTGGACAGAGAGGGTACTGGAGGTTTTAGCTTGCCCATCTAGGCTCAGACCTGGACCCTATAGCTGTGCCAGTGGGGAGTCTTATTGGGGACCTGGTGAGCAAGGGAGCAACCAGCCCCAGACTGGCTGTGATCTTTGTGTGCACTTAAGGGAAATTGTACTTTACTGTGTGTATTAGTTATCCTTTCCTCTCTTCTAGGAGATGACCTCCCTGGTGTTAGTGGTGAGAATTGAGGCTCCTTGATTGCTGGGCCAGGGCACGGTCATCACAAGTGGTGGCAGTGGTGGGATTGAGGCTCCTTGATTGCTGAGCCAGGGCACAGTCATCACAAGTGTTTGGCAGTGGTGGGATCTACTTCACATACTAATTGGCTTGTAGTGGTGTGGGTAGAGCGAATTCCTGTAGCTTATGTACAGTGATTTCTAAAAGTGTTTTGTACTCTAAAACAGACACTCGATGTATACTCAAGAGTTCAGATAACAATTGTTTTATTTCTTTTGTTAGCTTAGTGTTAGTCAGGGTGAGCAGGCAGCATGGCAGCAGAAGAGTATGGAAATCTGACAAAGAGTCAGCTGACGGAGATATGCCAGGTTAGGGGACTGGTGTATGGAAACCTGACTAAAGCAAACCTGATTGCAGCCTTGGTTACAGCTGCATCAGAGAACAGCAGCCTGGAGGACAATCACACTGACAGTGGAGATACAATATCCTCGGAGAATGGACAGCTCAACCTTTCTGCAGTGGACTTAAAAATCCAGCTGGAGTTAAAGAGCCTTGAGTTAGAGGCCAGGCGTATGGAACTAGAAGCATCCGGGAAAATGAGGCATCTACAAGCTGAATGAAGATGAAAGGCAGAGGAGGCATGAGAGGGAAATGCTGACTCTTCACCAGAGTAATGGAGGTAATGGGGAAGGGAGTACCTGGACTCCAGAAGCACAAAAGGTGAGTAAATTTTTTCCACAGTTTAAAGAGGAGGATAATTTTGATAGCTTCATTCATATGTTTGAGTGGGTATGTAAACAGTATGAAGTTGACCAAGGACTCTGGGTATGGTTCCTGACCCCCTTACTCCATGGTAAAGATGTAACTTCTTTAGCAAAAATGCATGACACTGACTGTTTTGATTATACTGCTGTAAAAAGGCACTTGCTGGAATGTTTTAAGCTAACACCTGAAATGTATAGGAAAAAGTTTTGTGAGCATAGACGCAAGGCATATGAAAGTGTGTGTGAATATGTTGCTGAACTGAGCACTTATTTTCATAGCTGGGTGAGTGGATGCCAGGTCACCACTTTTGAAGGGCTGGCAGACCTTTTGGTAAGGGAACAAGCCCTTAGCACTTTGCCTGAGGACATGAGGATCTGGTTAGCTGATAAACAGTGTGCTACTTCAGCGGAGTTAGGGAAGAAGGGAGACCTATACCAGGCAAGCAGGGCAGCCCTGCACAGGAAAGGGACCCCCCAGTGCTGCTCGTGGGACTAAAGGAACCCATGGTGGGCAGTACAGACTGCCGCAACAGAATCTGCCAGTAGCAGGGGAAGCCACTAGTCCGGGTACACATCCAGGAGCTAAGGTTAAATGTTTTGAATGCAGCCAGTGGGACCATGTGGCATATAGATGTCTAGGAGGCAAGGTGAGGAACCAAAGGTGAGGGAGCCAGTAAGTGGGAAAGACAAAATGCCAACAGTAGGTTGTTTTGAGACAACAGAGGTATAGAACTACCATCCTGCAGATGTCCTGAGAGGGAAAGATTTGGATGAGGCAGTAATATGTACTTATGCAGTTACATGCAGTAAGGCTAGGAGACAAGCATGTGGGTCTGGTAGCCTGACGGAGACCCAGACAGACTGCATACTTGCAGTCAGGACTGCTGAGGTGGTTACTTTAGGGAGTGAGCTGCATTGTAACAGTGAGACTGAATGTGAGCCACAGCTGCTTGTGGGTACTGATGTTCCCTTGTACAGGGTAACTGCAAAGGTAGAGGTGAGTAGTACTACCCAGGCTGACAGTGAGGCACCACTGTCAGAGGATGCCAGACTTCCTGTGGAAGGGGAGCTGGGAAGGGTTACAAGGAGGGAGCTGACACAGGCTCAGCTCTCAGAGCCTACATTGCAAGGCCTGAGGCAGGTAGCTAAGGAGGCACCTAATTCTCAAGGGAAGGGGTAATCTGTATACTGGAACAAAGGGTTACTGTACAGAGAGCGGATCCCTGAGGAAGGGCTAGGAGGTGAGAGAGTACAGCAGTAGGAAGTGCCCAGAGCTTACCATCTGGCGCTTCTAGCCATAGCCCATGATATTCCCTTTGCAGGTCATATGGGCATAAAACGTACAAAGAGGCGTATTATGCAAAATGTCTATTGGCCTGGAATTTCCAGAGATGTAACAGGGTGCTGCAGAACCTGTGAGCAGTGCCAAAAGGTAGGCAAGGCAGGAGACAAGGTAAGAGCTCCTTTGATGCCTTTGCTTGTGATTTGTGCCATTTCAGAGGGTAGCTACGGATATTGTGAGTCCTCTGAGTACCCCAAGTTCCACAGGGGAATAAGTATATCCTAGTGATTGTAGATTATGCTACATGATACCCTGAGGCAGTGGCTTTGTTCTCCATTGAGGTAGAGAAGGTGGCAAATGCTTTGCTAGAGATTTTCAGCAGGGTAGGTTTCCCAAAGGGAATACTGTCTGACAGAGGTGCCAATTTTATGTCAGACCTGCTGGCTTGTCTGTGGAAGTCCGGTGGGGTGAAGCACATGAAGACCACTCCCTACCATCCCCAGACTGATGGTCTTGTTGACAGGTTAAACTCTTCAATCAAGTCCATGCTACGGGCATTTGCAGATCAGTTTAAGAGGGAGTGGGACAAATATTTGCCCTATCTGTTGTTTGCTTACAGAGTGGTTCACCAGGAATCCATAGGTTTTTCACCATTTGAGTTGCTGTATGGGCATAGGGTGACGGGACCTCTAGATTTAATTCAAGATGAGTGGGAAGGTGAGTGTGAGTCTCACAAGGAGTCTGCTGTGGCATATGTCCTGAACCTCAGGACAAGGCTCAGGGAAATCATGGGCCTGGTCCAGGAGAACCTGGCAGTGGCCCAACAACAGAAAAAGGTGTGGTATGACAGGAATTCTCGAGCTAGAGATTATGCTGTAGGGCATCAGGTGATGGTTCTCATTCCTGTCAGACACAACAAGTTGCAGGCAGCTTGGTAGGGACCCTACAAGGTGGCAAGAAAGGTAAGTGATGTTATTTATATGGTGGAAGTGCTAAGCAGATGGCAGGGGCACAAAATGTACCATGTTAGCATGATGAAACCTTACCATGATAGGGAGGCCCTCGTCCTGAGCATTTGTAGTGGATTGCAGGAGGAATCTGAGAGAGATCTTGTGACTGATCTCCTCAGTGAGGCTCGGGCTGACACCTCAGTGGAAGGGCTAGCAATGTCCCAGCAGCTATATCCTACCCAGGTTCAAGAAATCTGAGCAATGTTGCAGGAGTTTGGGGGCATGTTCACCAGGAAACCAGGGAGCACCCACCTGGTGCAGCACCAGGTGGATGCAGGACCCCAAAGACCTATCAGGCAGGGCCCTTATAGGGTGCCTGAGAGAGTCAAACAGACTCTGAGGAAAGACGTACAGGAGATGTTG
This sequence comes from Protopterus annectens, assembly GCF_019279795.1. Classification (NCBI taxonomy): domain Eukaryota; kingdom Metazoa; phylum Chordata; order Ceratodontiformes; family Protopteridae; genus Protopterus; species Protopterus annectens. The sequence continues at coordinate 287,477,142 of NC_056746.1, forward strand.
GAACTAGGGGTGATTCAGGAGTCCAACAGTCCCTGGGCCTCCTCAGTGGTACTGGTACCAAAGAAGGATGGCAGTACCAGGTTCTGTGTGGATTACAGGAAATTAAATAGTCACACGGAGGCAGATGCTTACCCCATGCCTATGACAGATGAGGCCCTAGAGCAGCTGGGTGGGGCTAAGTAACTTACAACCATTGATCTTACCAAGGGTTACTGGCAGATGCCCCTGACTCCCAGTGCTAGGGAGAAGTCAGACTTTGTGACTCCTTTTGGCTTGTATGAGTTCACAAAGATGCCCTTTGGGATGAAGAATGCCCCAGCAACTTTTCAGAGGCTGGTAGATCATATCTTAGCAGGAGCAGGAGGGTTTGCCCTTGCTTACATGGATGATATTGCTATCTACAGCCATTCCTGGCAGGAGCACCTTCAGCATGTTAGGGAGGTGCTGGGCAGACTACAGTGGGCAGGGTTGACCATTAAGCCGAGCAAATGTCAGATGGGTATGGCAGAGGTCTCCTACCTAGGACATAGAGTGGGGAGTGGTAAGACAAGGCCAGAACCTGCCAAAGTGGAAGATATTCAGGCATGGCCTGCACCTGCCACCAAAAAGCAGGGGAGGGCATTCTTAGGGACAGCAGGGTACTACAGAAAGTTTGTTCCTAATTATAGTACCATAGCTGCTCCCCTCATAGACCTGACAAGGAAGAACAGGCCAGATAAGGTAGTGTGGACCCAAGCATGTGAGCAGGCATTTCAGAAGCTTAAGGAAGCTTTGGGAGGACCCACTGTGTTAGCCAGTCCAGACTACAGCAAAGACGTTGTGCAGGTGGATGCTTCAGACTACGGGGTGGGGGCTGTACTTAGCCAGATTTCTTCAGAGGGAGAAGAGCACCCAGTGGTTTATCTCAGTCATAGGCTCCAACCCAAGGAGGAATGCTATGCAGCGGTAGAAAAGGAATGTCTAGCCATAGTGTGGGCATTACAAAAACTTCAGCCTTATCTGTATGGAAGAAAATTTACTGTGATGACAGATCACAACCCCCTAACATGGTTAAGAGCCAGTCAGCAAGATGCCAAGTTGCTAAGATGGAGTCTGGGGTTGCAAGCATATGATATGTCAGTGCAGCACCACAGTGGGAGTAGCAGTGCCAATGCAGATGGGCTCTCAAGACAGGGAATGGGGTGAGGCACACCCAGATAGACCTGACACTCTCAAGCGATGTTTCTTAAGGGGCACTTGAAAAACTTGTTTGAGTTCCCTGGGGGTGGGAGAGATGCGACAATTGGGGAGAGATGGGCGAAGGCTGCCAGCCTAGTCAAATAGAATTTGATATATAATTCTGGCATTTGTAAATAAATGTAAAATGCAGGCATGTTTTATTGTGTGTAAAAGAACACTGTGAAATGTGGAACTGCAAAATATGGACAACATTGCACTCTACTGGCCCAGTGAAGCATGTTATGACCCTTTCATGTTAGAATTCGGTTCTAGTGCATCTGGATGAAGGTTTCATGCCCATTGTTTTAAGGCTAAAGTTTATGAGCAGAATTTACATGTGGAAGGTGCTTTATTTCTCTAGTTTCTGTTAGAATATACATGTGAAATGCCTTGTATTGTTGTAAGTTCTGAGCAGGTGTTAGATTGCTAAATATTGCAGTTTGTGGCCTGAGAACTCAGACCAGGTGTTAAGATGATGCAATATGAATACTGGGAAAATCTAAGTGTCAAAATGATATAATTTGGGAGGGCCTTAGAGACATGTTTGTTAGTAATGTTTAAATACTATCTTACGATCTTATTATACTAGTTTGAGATTCCATGGACCCCCCAATGTTTCTTGGGACGCGGTCGACAACTGTGAATTGAAAGGTGTGAGACTGAAACTCAGTAATATGTCTGGCCAAGGCATTCGTAACAGAATTTCTAGATATAAAATATAAATCAATTCACAGTTGTCGACCACGTCCCAAGAAACATGGGGGGGGGGGGGTCCCTGGAATCTCAAACCAGAAGAACGAGAACTCATTTGGCAACTGCAGACTGATGCACATACCCATCCTGGTCTTAATGAAAAATGTTCCATTAAATGTTTATTAAAATTAAAGTCATTATCTAGATGAGATTTTTATTATAAAGTATATAGGTAATGGCTGTCTGTGATGTAGTTTGTATTAGGACATGTGATGTTAAATGTAATTCAAATTTTTTATGTTTTTCTTTCAATTGTGGAGAGGAAAATACACAATGCTCTTTTTAAGAGTAGTTTATTTTATGTTCAGTAGGTTTACATGTTTTTATTTCCCAGTTTTACCTTTAAGTACTAAAGGGACATATAATAGCAGACTTGTTCCAATTGAATAATGAGTTGTTAATGGGCTCATTAATGTAATTGTGATGCTTTTTAAACAGGGAGATGTGGTAAAAAATTGTCTGAAGAAGTATAAGCATTTGCTATACGAAAGCGCTAACAATAAATTTGTGTGTGGTCATGTCAGTTTGCCTCATCTGGTTATTTTCCTCATACAATACCACAACTCCTCTCTAGGCACCCTGTCATATGCTTTCTCTAAGTCTACAAAAACACAATGCAACTCCTTCTGACCTTCTCTGTACTTCTCCATCAACACTCTCAGAGCAAACATCGCATCTGTAGTGCTCTTTCCCGGCATTAAACCATACAGCTGATCACTAATCATCACGTCCCTTCTTAACCTAGCTTCTACTACTCTTTCCCATAACTTCATGCTGTGACTGATCAATTTAATCCCGCTGTAGTTACTACAGCTCTGCACATCACTCTTATTCTTCAAAATCGGTACCAAAACACTTTTTCTCCATTCCTCATGACTGACATGACTGGACACCACCCATAAATGAATATCTCTCTAAATACTTTCTTTGTTATTAAAGTTTCAGGACCAGACATTTGTATACCTGTATGAACTAATATTATTTAATACAACAAAATGAGAAGATCTTGAATGTGTGACACTCAGACTCCACTTGACAAAATTATATATTTTGTATAGTACTTTATTTTATTTGTATTTATTTTACATATTTGTAGACCAGATAAGCCCAATGGGCACAACTGTTCTTTGTCAGAGGTAACCCAGGACCACTGTCTGGTTACGTGATTTGCTCGGAGTTACACAGTGGGCAAAATAAAGTGAAAGGAATCAAACCCTTTAGAGGAAGCATCTCATTAACAGCTCAGAGCTTTAGTCCTCTGCACTAACTGCCAGGCTAGGATTTAAAATTGCAGAACGCGTTCATCACATTGGAAAATACTAATGTGATATAAATACATTGAAAACAGCCCTAACATATCATAAAAAGTTTGCTGTGAACTGAAAGACACAAAACCAAACATCTTAACACTTATATAGGTGGAGAATATACATCTCAACTGCCCAAATTTTCACAGAATGTCCAGATTTTTGCTTCTTATTTTTGGCCTTTTCTACATAAAATGTGCTGTTTTCTAGCAAATAATTAGGGATTGAAGTTGCTAAATAATGGCATACATTTGAGTTTCCGACTTCATATCCTTCAGAAAAAATGCATGCCAATGCAAAACCTATTATTCTAGCAATTTTCTAAGTTTATAAGAGCAATATTTAAATTTATTCCTGATTTTGGTCCTTTGTTCCCCTATTATTTTGGCTTTGTCCAGATTGTTTTGTGCTAGGAGGTTTATATGTATGGTGGGAATTCTTTTGGAAACATTTTCATCTTCATATACACTTTCATCTTCATGTTCTGTGTGTCATTTTATTTGTGTCTTTATTTGGAGTAGGTGCTAATGTTATTTCTAGTGACATCATTTTTACCTGTTTGCAACTTCAGCACAGATATACGCTGGCACTGTGTATTACATCTCCCACTCTGAAAAGCAGTCACATATTCATCTCTTAAAGATATCAGATTTAATTCAAGTTGGCAGGCTGTGTCTCTGCATTATGCATTTGGTGCCTTTGGTTAAAAAGCAATCTCAAAATCAAGAAATTATATGTTGACCTACATAAATGTAAATGCAGCTCATACCATTCTTAAGGACTTACATGTAGCTGAGCAGGGAAGCTGGAGGGATCATTTTGCCTTACCATTAAAGAGACTTTGGATGACTTCCAATGAGAGAAACATTTATATAGAAATATGTTGTATTTTTGCATATAAAGTATTGCCAACTCAATATGTATATATGCTCTGGATATCTACTGCATTCCTTACTCTTGATCCATCTCATAATGAAACCAAATATAACTCAGCTCAGCAGACTCACACTGAAAAGCTTGTGCAAAATTAAATGTTGTGTGTGTGTGTGTGTGTGTGTCTGTGTGTGTGTGTGTGTGTGTGTGTGTGTGTGTGTGTGTGTGTGTGTGTGTGTGTGTGTGTGTGTGTGTGTGTGTGTGTGTGTGTGTGTGTGTGTGTGTGTGTGCGTGTGTGTGTGTGTGTGTGTGTGTGTGTGTGTGTGTGTGTGTGTGTGTGTGTGTGTGTGTGTGTGTGTGTGTGTGTGTGTGTGTGTGTGTATCCATGATGTTTCATCGAAGGGACCTTTAATTGAGTCACATATGGCAAAAAAATACTGAAAGTACTGAAAAGCTATTTCACTGAAAACTTTAAATTTGAAAGTTTAGAGATGGTACTTATGGTGTTGTTTATGAGCACAGAAGTTGTTAGGATAGTAATTTACAAGATATTGTGTGGGCTAGTAATGGCCACACTCAAGTTGTACCTCCAGATTTGTAGATATTTGTGTTTGTGCATCAGCATTGATTCAGTGTGTGTGTGTGTGTGTGTGTGTGTGTGTGTGTGTGTGTGTGTGTGTGTGTGTGTGTGTGTGTGTGCGCTTCTCTTTTCTCCATAGGTATGCAACCTTGGAGTTAGAATATATAATTAAAGGATGTAAAGGATGGGGTGGGGGGCAAAGGGTTGTCCCCCTGCAAAAAAAAAACTTTTTATGATGTACACACACACACACACACACACACACATATATATATATATATATATATATATATATATATATGTGTGTATATCACCTGCTGGATTATCATCTGGCTCACAGATAGGAAGCAGATATTCAAAATAGATGAAGTTACCTCCACAAAGAGGTCGGTCACCAGTGGAGTCCTTCAGGATTCTGTGCTCAGACCTCTCCTGTTTTGCATCTACTTTTCTGAAGTAAAAGCCAATACCAAAGGGCTCTGGCTGTCCAAGTTTGCAGATGACTGCAAGCTAGTAGTAGTCACTGAATCCCCAAATGACTGGTTTTCCCCAAATAAGTAACTAGTGCCAAAATTATGGACTAAAACTAAATGCCAAAAAATGTATTATTGTATCCTTTGAGAAGTCATCTATGCCAGTGAACTACCACATTGAGAATGCTCCTCTAAGAGTGGACTCAGTTGTTCAGAATTTGGGAACTTATGTGGACAGTGACCTAACTTTTGACCAACACGTGCACATTGTTGTAAGAAACTACTTCTATATTGCACAATCTACAAACAAAGGGATTGTGTCTAGATCTAGGGATGTCATTGTCCCCTTTACACAGCCCTCATTAGGCCCGTCATTGCATATAATGCCCCCTTTGGCATGATCCATCCAGGCACATGCAACAACAGGAATGCCGACCGACATACCTTACTAAAAAGATACAATGCCTAAACAACATGTTCTACATAGACCAACTCAAAGCTCTGTCACTATACTAGATATCCTAGAGACTGCTAAGAGTTTACCTGTGTCTGGCATAAAAGGCACACTTCGAACCATCACTGATGGATTTACTGCACATTAGCAAGTCAAATGGCATCAGAAATACTTGGTCCAGGGATCTAAAATCTTCTGCAATATCAACAGAATGGTTTGGAGGGACAGGTATATCTCACAGAGGATACTGTTGATGTGGAACAGATTTCCCATCCACGTAAAACAAAGTTCATCCCTGTCCATATTCAAGTGCAACTTACATTTATGGATGGGAAACAGAAAATTTACCCCAAGACTGCCCCTTATACTACCAACAGACAGAGGTAGCTAATAAGTGCTTTATCCCATATGTGGGTCCCCTCAAATTATCTGTGGTATGATCCCAGTTATTCTTATTAGGGGTAATATATAATTATCGACCACGGTATGGGTAAGGCCACTCTGTAACCAAATGGGATAGGTAATTTCGAGCACAAAAAAGGAAATTGGCAAGGATTAAAATGCCCCGTAAAGGCACCTAGCCTAGTACTTCCCTATGAACCTATACATGTTGTTTAGAATGTTTTCAACAAAATGGCTTTTCAGTCATATGTACATTCAATCATTTTTTTGACCATATGTGATTCAGTCACAGCTTGACGGATTTTTCACTTGGATTTTTAGGTACATATTGCATCTAAGACTGCTATTCTACCCGTAATGCCTTATACAAAGCTAAATTCTGTAGTTAGTGTGAATATTTTGCCCTTGAAATTGTATAGATCTGTGGTGGTAGCATTTTCTTCCAGTGAGAATGGTATCTATCTATATATCTAATACATCTATCTGTGAATCCTTACATCTAGCTAGGTGTGTGCTTGTGTGTATGTCTGTGAAACAGAGATACTTGTTTTTTTGATGTAATGTTATCTCAGCACATATATTTTGGATATGTATTGCATTTCCCCAGACAGAGCTGTTGCACCCACCACCAGTTACAGATACTCAATATAATACATCTTAGGATACAATCAGATCGAAATGCCTTTGGAAGCTTATATGTGGTATCTGTGTATAGGAGGTAATGTGTCAATCATCTTCATCCTTTGATAGTTCTTAGTAAAAGTTTCAGGAATTATAGTTGGGCCCCCATATATATAATGCAACTGGGATTACCACTCCATCCCTATGGGCTTGCATACAGATCAACATTTAAGTTAGCTAGGCCATTTTGTCCTTGTTAGTATAATGATTTTTACTGACAGCATCTTCAGATTCATAGAAAATGTCACTTTCATAACAACATACATATCATTTTTACTTCTGACATAATCCTAACTCAAAATATATTTTAATGAAATGTGATATATGTTTCACCCTTAAAGAAGTTAAGACTTCTTTCCAGTACAGAAAACAAATATAATATAACATAGTAGCTTGGTACATTCTATTGAAAGTGTAGCCAAATGGTGATTCCTTCAAATGCAGAGTTAAAGTGATGAAACAGTTTGATATTTTCTAGTAAAAATTTCTGCAAATTAATTACAGATATTCCTTTATTAGTTTGATTTAGGTTATGTCTTTATGTACAACGATTTGAAATAAATGTATCTTGAATTGCTGACTGCTAGTTCATAATTATTATTATTTTTTCACCTGAATATTTGAAATGCTAGAAAACATGTATGGGGCAAATACTGGTTTTATTTATGATGTTGTAAAATTACACTATATTTAAGACTTTGACGCATACTACATTTGTCTCCATTAGAAAAAGAAGTGTGCTTGTTTGCTGTCAGTTGAATCTAATGAACATTTGTTGGGTGCCCAACTGCTGTGAAACTATGTAATTAAACCAATAGTTATGAAAGTTAAAGTGTGGATTGCATATAGATATTGCAAATAAAATACCACAAAACATACTGTTTCACCCCTCCTTTCAAGAGTAAATACTTTCTGACTGGGTATATCACCATTGTTTGATTGTATTTGATTGTATACCTGCAGCAAAGTATTAATGCCTGTTGCATACACAACACACACACACACACATGCACACTCACACTATATTTGACAAGCCATATTATGAATGTTTATCAGTAATCAAGTGGTTTTGCATACCAGCTATCTTCCACACCAAGCATAACCACATTATAACGATGAACTAGGGTTCATAGAAACCCCAAATATTTGCAGAAATGTTTCCATTGTTTGGTTGTACTCCAGTGAAATAAATTTGCTCCATAATAATGTATTTTGTTTGGTTTCACACACTTTCACACAGCCCTGGAAATTCATATAATTGAATAATTAACTGTGATTAGGTTAAGAGTAAAAGTAAGTCACTTTCACACAGAAATGTCTCCCCAAAATAACCACCTTCTGAGTAGGCACACCTCAGATGTGAAAGAAATTCACCCTCAGTAAAACATTTCAGTTTGTTTTCACACACACACAGACACACACACACACACACACACACACACACACACACATTAAAATCCTTCATTATTTAACTGTGCTCAAGTGACATTAGTTGTCAGTTGCTTTCAAAGTGAGACTGACTTCCAACAATAAACACTTTCTGACTGGGTACAGATTTTATTTTTGATTATGATCAACTGAGTAAAATGTTGCCTACAGTAATGTATTTCAGCCTGCATTAACTGAACATGTCCATGCAAACATACACTTACTACCCATAACAATCCAGATCCAACATCTTTTTAACTGTGAGCAAGTGACAACAATGACAGAAGTGGTCTGTTTTTTCACTTGCAGACTACCCCTAAATATCCACTTTTTGACAGGGAGCAATTCCAATATTTGTTTGAAATCAAGAGAAAGTAGTTCTACTCAGGATAATGTATTACCCCACACACACACACACACACATACACTGGTGTTATTATTTAACTGTGATTGAATTGCAAGAGTGGTTGGGACATTAGTGGTCAGTTGTTTATAATATATCCTACTACTTTCAGTTCATATTCCAAATAAGTTCAAGACAAATTTTCAAAATATACCTCCTGCTTGCAGAAACTGTCTCTGATTTTGCTGACCTTCTCAGCTATAGAGACTGTCATCAGACCTGGATCAGTCATAGTTTTATCTCATTCATTTGTAGTACTTGGGCACAGCAGTACGTAATAAATCTAATGCACATTACATTATTCTATACATCAAAAACAGAAAGATGACTGCAATGCTGATTAGCCACATTATTGTCCTGCTTCCTGGCCTGTTGTTAAGTCTTTTTATTATAATGTAATATATTTAGTTAAATTTAGTTTTTTCTGTAATTCAAAATTGTAACAGACAAGTTCTTCTTTTCTTAAGAAGAAATTTGCAGTGGGTTTGTGTTGGGTAAAATTTAAATATTTCAGCACTTGATGCAGTGGCATTGATCAGGTGCTAAGGTAACTTCCACTCATATTAAATGGGTTAAAGCATCATAGGTGCTGTTGGCTGTCTGAAAGTAAACCTACATGTGAAAGCAACTAACCACTATCATCATTACTGTCAATTCTATGCAAATAGCTAAATCAGTTTATACTATGTCAGAAACTTAAACAAGTTTAGAACATATAAATCTTGTCATTAAACTGTTTCCGCAAACATAAAGTGTGTTTGTCTCTCTCTGTCTTTACTTGCAATATTAATGGGCAATAAAAATTGTTCTATTCTTTCACATGAATCCTTCCAATATTTGATTTTGATAGCAAATGCAGTTAAAAGGTCCTATGCAATTTCCATTTTCTTGATTCTTTATGACTGGTAGATCTTCTAAATAAAAACAAAGGTATTTAAGATTGGAGCATAAAGCATCCAGGTGTCTTAATGACTGAATAACTTTAATTGAAACCCAGACTCCAAAACAACAGCAGTAGCAGAGATGGTTTAGTAGTTGCTACATTTCTAGGTGCGCTAATTTTGAGAAACAGTCAGCAATGATGAGGGAAGTAGCTCACAACATGTTTTAATTAGATATTAATTATATAGACTTTCACAGTGGAGTCTTTACTCTTACAATGTATAGCAAGTGTTTTTAACTATTTTAAACATCAGCGACTATAGTGTTTGTATGATCTTGCTATGAAAGCCATTGAAACAGTAGCAGGTTTGACTTTTGAGACTTGGAAGTCTGAGCCTAGGAATAATGGCACTGAAAACTAGATAATCGGACATAAATCCATGGAAGCCATAACTATGTAAATGGACCAGATGTTCCTATTGGTGCAAAATAAAGAAACAAACCAAGCAAAGCATTAGTCCTGCAGATCTTGCAATATTTCACTACATTGTATACCTCTGGTTTGTCTCATTCATCCATTTAAATTCATCTGACTGCCTTGTCCACCTGCATTCCTGTATAAACTTTGATGGCTTCGTAAGTTGCTGTTAAGTCAGTTCTTATAGGGACTTCTCTATTTGAGTTCTTCAAAAATGTCTTGCATCTCCTGCAAAGAATTTGTCCATCCATAATGGCCTTCTTCTTTTCTTGCATTCCTTTTAAATGCTCAGCCTTCTCTGTTTCAAACAGCAGGTGGCCTTAGAAGAATATAGTGATAGTGATCACTTTGGTGTCCTCAATGAATATTAAATATCACCATCACCACTAGTGCCTGCAGACCAGTGATATCAGATCCTTCCATATGCACAGCCCTTTCAGCAGCGTTGAATGCTATATGAATCATTGGGTTGAGCAATGTAGTGAATATTGTGAGGATTTTTATTAGCAGTTTCTTTGCTTCTTGGTGTACAAGGTACTTATATAGAGCTAGTACTGCCAGATATTTTCTTCATGTCTTCTCATTGCCCTTACTGTTTTATATCCTACATTAGTAACTGGTTTGGCCTGCAGAGAATCTCATGTTCATCATGTATTTGCTGTTCCCCTTCAGAGATCTTCAGTCAAAATTATAAATTTTTTTCATTTTGCTGTGATTATAGTTGGCATTTGTCACTAGATCAAGTTTTTCCATATTTTATCCTTTATTCATTTGTAATAAAATATAGAGACCAGTGAATCTGTTAAATAGGAGACTTACACTTGAATAGTGTTAGAGGTAAGCTTTGCTTCACATGGATGGGAAGCCTGTTCCAGAGAAGAGGTAATCTTTGAGACACATAACTGTCACTCCATCATGTCCTGTTTATGTCACAGACAAGGTCTAGGTCCTTAGAACAGATGTTTCTGATGCTATTTGTTTTGCAGATGTGCAATTCATAAGTGTGGGATCAGAGGATGCCTTGCAGGCTAGGCGTACATCACTGCACAGCAGTCTGCAGGACATCAAGTACGGGGATAGGGCTTTAAGACAGTCTGCAGAGGACTTGTTATTTAATCACTGGATTCTTCTTTGTGAGGAACCTCTCTGGTCTTCAAGGTGTGGCAATTGCCTGGTCAGGTAATTGCTGACGGGAGCATTCTACTCAATAATTGGTCTACTGAGGGCTGACTATAGAGCTTCAATGGCCTCCTTGGATAACTGAATAATGAAGAAGACATTTATATGAAATAAACACGTTCTCATTCCTCTTGGGATTTAGATAAGGAAAATTTATTTTATGAGAACATTACATTTTATGAAATAATTTTTCATCTTGCCTATAAGGAATTATTTTTCTTGTGAAAAGATGTATAAAGAGAGGATGAGGTTCCCAAATAGAAAAGTGCACAGTGCCATCACTCTACTATACTTTTAAGGATGCATTAAAAAGAGTGAGTCACCAAATTTTCAGTCTCCAGCACAAAAAGTATGACAGGAAATTTAAGTTTCTTTTCATTAAACAGCAGTTACAAAATTCTCCCAAAGCAGATTATGTATCTACATCTCTAACAACACATTTCCAGAGTGGGAAAGTGGTCCCTTTTACTTCTGATAAGGATTTCAGGTTACTAGATTAATACAATAAGTTATACTCATTTGGTACCCAGGTACGGATCCAGCACAGGGCTCCGAGGGGTGGGGGTTAGGGGCTAGCAAGAAAACAAAACAAAAAATGTCTACTCATACCTCTTTACTTTTATTCTGAGTATTTGACCTAGGTCTGCTCCTCATTGACTTATGACACCTCCAAGTTCTTCTCTTTCATTTGTGTAAATGTAGAGCCAATAAGAAGGAGAGACTTCTTGGTCAGATGGACCAGTAGCATACAAGCCTGCAACCACAGGGGTCTTTTAACAAAAGGAACAGAAGCACACAGAGCTGAAGTCTTTGCTCTGCCTGTGTGAATATATCAAGTAACCGTGAAGTATGTATGTGCAACTACTACTGCATGTGTTTTTCTCCTTCTTAAGTGTTTTGCAGTGCATCTCTGACTTTGCCTCATATTTTTGGCAGCCCTCATAAAATCTTTGCTTTTCTGGTAAATCAGTGAGGATTACAGTCCATCAATAAAGCCAGTCATTCCCATTTCATATTTTATGTTCAGAAAATGCATGGCTATGCAACAGCTATTGCTCTGTTAACTTTTTTAGGTAAATTAATTGTCTGTCTCTGTGCCTCTCATCTGTCACCAATTTTACTATCTCTCTTAAAATGTTTGCTTTTTTAAATCATTGATGATTACAGAAAGTCATTAATGTCAGTCATTGCAGTTTCAGTGTTCTTTTGCTCAGAAAATGCATGAGTATGCAACAAGTGTTGCTCTGTTAATTTTTTAAGTGAATTAGAGTCGTCCATCTCTCACATGCCCTCAATTTTGAAGAGCATCTCTGATTTTGCCTCAGATTTTTGCCTTGTCCCTCATAAATTGCTTGATTTTCTGATAAACCAATGACGATTACAGGCAGACAATAATGACAGTCGTTAGAGTTTAATAGTTTTTGTAAAATGATTTTCTGATAAATCGATGAGTATTACAGTCGATCAATTATGCCAGCCAATAGAGATTCATAGGTCTTATTGTTAAGAAAATGTACGTGTTGTCTGCTTCTCATGTGTCCCTAGTTTTGCAGCACATCGCTGATTTTGCCTCAGAGTTTGGCTTGTTTCTTATTAAATTCTTCATTTTCTGGTAAATCACTGTGGAATATGGTCAATAAATAAAACTTGTCATTAAAGTTTAATATTTCTTGTTGTTCACAAAATGATATGGATGCAACACCTTTTGTTCTGTTAACTGAATTAGAGTTGCCTGGCACTTAGCACAGTGAATTCAAGCTCTGAGCTGCTAATTCCTGCAGTCAAAAGTGTAGGCTTTGATTCCTTCCGTCTCCATTTGAGCAAGTCCCTTAACCAGAGAGTGCCCCTGGGCTGCTCCTGAAAAGGAACAGCTTGTCCAGTTGGTTTAGGTGGTGAACAAATAGTTAAAAAATATAATAATGCTTAAAAATTGTCCCTGTTTGGGACTTTGTTCCTCTACCATTTTGGATGTCTAGAAGTTTTGAGCAAAGAAATCGAGAAGTATTTTGGGCTGCTCTTTGTAAAATTTGTGACTTTTTGGAAAACTGTTGTGATTGCAGTCATTAAATAATGACAGGCATGTGAGTTCAGACTCCATATCCTTCAGAAAATGGTTACTAATGCAAAGCTTGTTATTCTAACAATTGTCTTAAACTGGATACTTATTAAAACCCCCAATAAAATCATTCAAGCAAGTACTCTACTGATTTTTCTACATGATCACCACCCCACCTTTATCATTAGAAAGTATAACAAACCAACACATTTTCATCAGCTAGTTAGAAACCGTAGTACATAGAATGCTGACTCTTTCTGCAACGCCCTTTATCAGGTTAACTGGGACTTCTTAAAAGATCTATCCCTAAATGATGCTACTACTACCTTTAATCAGATCTAAAACAATTAAAATATGCACCCTGGCTAACACACGCCAGTGAACAAGTCATGAGACCTAGGGACATAGACTGGAACATCTGGCAGAATAACAGAATTCCTAGAAACTATCAGACCTATCACTCCCTATGGAACCAAGTAAAAGCCCTTGTAAAAAAGGACAGAAATAATTATTATGTAAACATTCAAAACACTTTCCAGAGTAACCCAAACACTTCTTGGTTCACCATCAGCAACTTCCTTCACTCTGGCAGAAAAACTCAACCTAGCCCCATGTCAAATGATACTGAAAGCACCATAACAACATTCTTTAACTTCAACAGCATCAACAGAGCAACCACACTAAGTAATTGCACAGGTTCTCAACCATGCTATGATAAACCTGAAAATCCATCAAAAAGAAACACCTATACACTAAAAACCATCCCTATTGCATCCATTAAAAAATCCTTAAATTGAAGTCTACTACTGTAGCAGCTGATAACTTGCCAGCTGAGGCTTTAGCATTTCCAGCCTCCATCCTCATAAATAGATCCACTACTGAGTCATATGTTCATGAAATATGGAAACAATTGCACATCATACCACTGCATAATGGAGGAAACTCTACTGAGCTCATAACTACTGACCCATAGCTACACTTCTTCCTCTATGAAACATCCTGGAGTATTTCATACATACTCAAATCCTCCAGTATCTACTTAACAGTAATCTTCTCTCACCTTTCCAATGGTTTCTACTCCCATTAAAGTACCACTGCTTCTCTGCTAGCATTTCTAGACAATGTCAACCAACATTTTAATGCTGGCAAACCAGTCTCAGACATTTTTTGGACCTCTCCAAAATATGTGGTACTGTTCCACACCCAAAACTAATTCAAATCTTAGCAGAACTTAACTTGCCTCAGACAATGTTATCACGGTTCAAGAGCTGCAAATATAATTGCACCCAAGCAGTAAGGTGGCCAAGCATTTGTTCCTCCTTCCTGTCAGTCTCTATAGATGTCCCCAAGGGTCCATTCTTGGATCCTTGTTATTCAACATATACATAAATAGGTTTTACACTGTCTCATTTCATCAATATGTGGATGATGCTACCATTATTTGCTCTGCCCACTCCTTGGGACAGCTATAGACCATTATAAAAGAATCATATTCAGCAGTAAAACAATGGATAGATAATGCTCACCTTACACTTAATTCTAAGTAAATAAACTGATGCACTTCCTCTCTAAAACCAGTTCCCAAAATTCAAATAGTTTTAGTATTTCCTCTGCTCTAAACATTAAACCTGATTAGGTTTTCAGTTGCTTGGTGTAACAATTGATAATAAACTCAGGTTTGATATTCACATACATAATGTCATAAAGAAAACTCACCAAAGGCTTGGAGCTCTATACAGATCCAAACCATTTCATATATTCATAGGTAATTACTAGGCTAGCTGCCCTTGTGGGCCATTTTAAGCCTAGCCAACTTTCCCTTTCAAAGGTGAGAATCAAGCCCTCTACCTTGTGTCTGTAAGGTAAACACCTTAACCATTATACTAACCCCAATAGCATCCTCTTGTGCTTTATACTGATGTGCTTCTTTTTTTAAAAGCTTAGTTAACAACCAGAGGTCAGAATGAAACCCTATACCTTGTATCTGTGATGTGAAGAACATAACTATTATGCCAACCCTTCCCCTTATAAACTGACATACAGCTGTAATCGAACGCATGACAGTATGTCAAAGCATCAGGTTACAAATAGGGCAATTATCTCACCATGCTCCATAGGAACTCCTGGTCTAGGCTGTATATCTACTGTGCATGCTTACCTCCTAAAACACTACTATAAGCTGCCCCTATCCTCACTAACCTACAAAACAGCCTCCTAGAAAAGCTTGAACAACGTTACAATAAATTTGCCAAATTCACTGCTAATTTGCTAACAGATCCTATCACTGTCTTGCAGTCTGAAAAATAACCTGGATGGAATTTCCAAACTATCTTAAATTCCTTCTTTAAAAATGCCCATTCCATACTTCATCACCCAGAAGAATGGCCCTCCCAGTGTACCCTCCTACAATGGTATATCCCTATTAGACCTTTCCACTCAAAAGATAAATTCCTGGCTCAGCAAACGAAATCCTAGAACTCATTAAATGATCCTTTTTTTCTCCAGTTATATCTCCAAGATACTGAATACTATCTTCTTCTTCTTTCGGCTTTTTCCCAGTTAGGGGTCACCACAGCGGATCACCTGTCCGCTTATGATTGGCAGTGGAGTTTTACGATGCCAGGTTGCCAGCCCGGCGCCCAACCTTCCACAGAAGGCACACATAAACATGCACTCATACCTAGGGCCAGTTTAGAGTGTCCAATCCACCTACAGCATGTCTTTGGGATGTGGGAGGAAACCGGAGCACCCAGAGGAAACCCACTCGACCACAGGCAGGACATGCAGACTCCACACAGAAGGCACCCCAGTCGAGGATAGAACCGGAGAACCTCTTGCTGTGAGGTGGCAATGCTAATTGCTGCACCTCCGCGGCCGCCCAAGATACTGAATACTATACCCAGCCCAATTAGGGAAATGGATAATAAGCTTAACTTTAAAAGAAACCTCCAGACTCGTCGCTGAGTTTCTATATTGTGTCAATGTTCTATCCCAAGAGGCTGACTAACTACTATCCTATCTGCATTTTCTACTTTCTTATTCTTCTTTGCTTCTTACCATCACTTGTGACTAGTCTACTTTAATGACATCTGCCCGTTTATCTAACTTTAAAGTTCTCTTCTTCCTCAAATTTCTCTACCCTATCTACTTTCCTAATGATCAAAGCACAACAACTTTGTAATTTATGACATTGCTACTACTTTGAAACACTCAAATATTAAACTGCTTTTGACATTTACTGCTTGACTTGTAATATTTTTAACCCATTGTATGATGTTTATTATGTAGGATTTGTTGTTTTTGCGTCTGTATGCAACTATAAAATATTTTACCTAGCACATATTTTGGCTAATTATAATGCTAGCTCAGCTGTGATGTATTTATAAATGTTTTATGTTTATGGAGCTTTTCTTCCTGGGCCTCCACAGAAAAGGGGTCTTGCATGGCCTAGTCAGACAATCCTGGTAAAAAAAATGTGAAAAATAAATAAAATAAGTAAATACATATTCATCCATCCATCCACAACCCCTTTTTTCCCATTTTTGCATATGGGGTCGGGGTGTCACTTCAACAGTGACAATCATCTAGAGCCAAGATTTATACCGCCAGGTGGCTAACCCTGCTGTGAAAATAAATACGTATGTAAGAGAAATATTTAAAATCTGTTCCTGATTTGGGATCTTTGTCTCTGATTCTTGAGTTAAGAAATTGAGAGGGCAGAGGAGCTGTCATAGGTTTCACTGTATAATTTTCACAGCAGTGAGATGAAATACATTTCTGAATCGTTATTAATGTATTGTTTCATTCATTTGATCACTAGTGTGTGTGTGTGTGTGTGTGTGTGTGTGTGTGTGTGTGTGTGTGTGTGTGTGTGTGTGTGTGTTGGTATTTACTTGGCCCTTCAGTCCCAGAGTAGTTATGGTGTAAAGGAACAAATTGATTGTAGTACACAGGAGCATCATCATATGGGCCATCTTGTTTGGGTACAATCCTTGGTTTCCTTGTTTTGTTGTCTGTTGATTGTGTGTGTTTATTATTTGGTTGTGAATAAACTGGACAACATGAAGGCTATGAGCGTCATGTTAATATTTTAAATATGAATACAGTTTTAATTTAGCTTGCTCTTTGCAGGCACAGGGGTGTGAAATGTATTGTGCTGGGGTTACAATAGTATTTGTCTGGCATTTACTGTAGACAAATAAGGTTATGAGCTGTGAGCATTTGCAGTGCTGGGTTGGATTCTGTCAGCCTTTGTTTGTCTACTGTGACTCTGAACATACTGCACTCACAATCCTAAATCTAGTACCTAAAAACATAATATTCAGATTATGTCTGGGAACCCCACATCAACGACCTGTCAGGGCAGGGTGAGTGGTCTCCCATGGGTCTGATACTACTGCTTAGGAATTTATGCAAATGCTATTGTTACCATAACTCTCCACAGAGAAGACTGTACACTTGTGTAAGTATACTCACTTATAAACTCTTTTACATTTGAGGAGTGGTCATTGTAACAGTAGAGCTACCCCCCAGCTCCCTGAGATGTGTGGTACTTAGTGAAGAGGATTAAGGCTATGAACTGATAATGAGCTACTTCCTATAGTTCATGGTTAATTCTCTCACCCTCCATTTCTGTGCTGTGTGAATCTGAGCAAGTCTTTTAACCAAATGGTGCTCCCAGGTTGTCCTTAAAAAGAGAAAGCTGTGCCAAGTGGGCCTACCCAGTTAATAAATATATAAAAATGAGGTATATGTTTTCTTAGACTATTATACAGCTGATTTTTTTGGTTATCATAATAATATTTTGTTATTCAAAGGATAATATTTTGCTATATTCTCTGTTAGGGCCACAAGTGGTTTGAAGAATAGAAGAAGACTCCTCATGCAATGCTAGCTAAATGTGAGTTCCCCATGCATAAACTAAGTTCTAAGGAAAGCTAGTGTGAGACCAGCATTGATCTTCAGAGGGAAAAAAAGCACAAGGTGGATAAATCCCAAATGCTATAATTTACTCTTATAGTAACATCTCCTTGAAGACAAAGAAGTTATGTCTTACCATAACGTTCCATCTGTACTGTTGATCCTTGTTCAGTCATTACATATGGGTATCGGTTCTGTCCTCGGAACCGAGATGGCCATCTTCCAAGCTCACGTCAGCTACAAACTCTCGAGCTAAACTCTTACTCAGAAATTCCCTCTACCTGTTACCTCAGATTGAGTTTGCAAGTCAAAGAAGGTAGAGGCGACCTCTGGTCAAATGACCTAAAAGAACTGGATGGTGAGATCCACTAGAAGCCATAGGAGGGGGAAGGAGGGAGGGTTGTAATGACTGAACAAAGATCAACAATACAGATGGAACGTTATGGTAAGACATAACTTCTTTATCTGATATTGTTAATCCTTGTTCATTCCTTACATATGGGACAGAGTCCCCAGCTACCTCTATTCCTGGGAGGCTCTCATGGAAGGATATTCCTGAGCACCATAGAACCAAAAGATGCTCTTCCCCTGGAGGCCAAATCCAATCTGTAATGATTGATGAAGGTATGAGGCGTAGCCCAAGTTGCAGCTGCACAGATGTCATGTAAAGAAGGTCTGCACAGATGTCATGTAAAAGATCCGACCTTGTCGAATGAGCCTTTATGGTAGTAGGCAATAGGATATTACGTTGTATATAAATGAAGGTCACACAGTCTTTCAACCATCTAGCCAATATGACCTTAGCAACAGCACATCCTAATCTAGGTCCAGAATAGGACAAAAATAACTGGTCTGATTTACGAGAGGCCATAGTCCTGTTCAAGTAGAAGCGAATTTGCCTGTGAATATCTAGGGTATGTAGGCAATACTCTCCTTTGTTTGAATGATTGGTAAAGAAAACTGGCAATTCAATGGTTTGATTAATGGACATTTCAGAGATCACTTTTGGCAGAAATGAAGGATTAGTCCTCAAACACACTCCATCTCTATGAAAAATCAAGTATGGACTCTTGATGCATAAGGCTTGAAGCACAGAGATACATCTGGCAGAAGTAATGGTGACCAAAAACAAGGTTTTCCATGACAAATATTTGAGGTCACAAGAAAAATCTGGTTTGAAGGGTGGCATTGTCAGAGCGTGTAGAACTAATGACAGGTCCCATGGTTGAATAGGTTCTCTAAAAGGGGGCTTCAGATGATTCACACCATTTATGAAGGTCTTGCATAATTTGTGTGACATAAGAGAGGAGTCTTGGACACCCTCATGGAAATTAGATACTGCAGCCAAATGAACTCTAATGGTAGAGGCTGATAGACCTAATTGAAACAGGTCAGCCAGATACTCTAATATTATTGACACCGGTGCTGAGAAGGGATCTACTTGTTTTTCTTTCAGCCAACAGGTAAATCTTTACCACTTGCTTAGATAAGTAATTCTAGTGGAAGACTTATGAGATGCAATAAGAATGTCCCGTACTGGTAAAGAAAGATCATTCTGCCTGACAATCAAGGGAATTGGAGGAGCCAAGCTGTGAGCTTCAGGCTGTCCAAGTTGGAATGAATCAGGTTCTGCGGATATGAGATCAACCCCTGGGTTGGATGGAGAATCCATGGTTGATCTAACAGGTGAGGCCAAAGGAAGGGGAACCACATCTGACAAGGCCAATTTGGTGCTATGAGGATCACCTTGCTCTTCATCCAAAGGGCTTTCTTCAAAAACTGGGGAATGAGGGGGAGAGGTGGGAATGCATAAAGAAGACCCGTGGGCCAATCGTGGACTAGAGCGTCCCTGGGTGACTGTTCCGGAGGGGGAATCAGGGCAAAGTAGTTGTTGCATTTGCAGTTGGTCAGGGATGCAAAGAGGTCGCAGCAAGGACAGCCCCAGCGGTGGAAGATCTCCGCTGCTATCAAGGGATTCAGGGACCACTCATAAGGTTGTAGAATGCACCTGCTGAGTCTGTCTGCTGTCACGTTGGGAACTCCCGGGAATGTGTGTTGCTAGAAGAAAACGGTTGGCAGCCATCGACCATTGCCATATCCTCATGGCCTCTCGCAAAAGGGGTAAGATTTGGTTCCACCCTCTTTGTTGATGTACCAGACCACTACCATGTTGTCTGATTGTATCGCAATCATCCCAGACGGCAGCAGGGGATGGAATGCTTGCAATGCCAGAAGCACCACCCTCAGCTCTAGAACATTTATATGCAGTTGGGCCTCCAATTTGGACCAAGTACCTTGGACTGTCTGTCCCTGACATAGCCCCCCCCCCCATCAGGGAGGCATCTGTGGTCACTGTAGCCTTGGGCTGCTGGGGGAGAAGGGGCGAGACCATTGTGATGGGTTGTGGGTTATCCACCAATTTAAATCCTGTTTGCACCTGTGGGTTACTCGAATCTTGGCTGAAAGAGGATGCTAAAAAGGATACCATTGGGTGAGCAGTAGCCATTGTAGAAGCCTCATATGAAACCTGACCAGGGGGACAATGGTGATGGAGGCTGCCATGGAACCCAACAGCTGTAGGACAGCGTGAGCTGTGGATTTCTCCCTTGAAAGGATTGGGATCAGTTGTTGCTTTATGCTTAGAATTCTGTGCTCTGGAATGGATAGTCTGCAATTCTTTGTATCCAAGATGACTCCTATGAATTCTGTGGACTGAGATGGGGTGAGATTGCATTTTTGCCAGTCTATGGTTATGCCTAGCCTTTGTGCAGTGAGGAGAGAGTATGCCAAGGCTTCTACCAATAGATGTCTTGTGGTGGCGGAGATGAGCCAGTCATCTAGGTATGGAAACACCTGGAATCCTTGTAGTCGCAAGTGAGCTGGGACAACTGCCATGCATTTTGTGAACACTCTGGGGGCTGTAGAGAGTCCAAAGGGCAGTACTCTGAACTGGTAGTGACTGGCTCCTGCATGGAAGTGCAGAAATCTTCTTGATGGCCTGTCCACTTTTATGTGGTAGTACGCATCTTGAAGATCTATCGAGCACATCCAATCGTCTTTTTCCAAAAGCGGGAGGATAGACTGTATTGTGACCATCTGGAATTTTTGTACTCTTACAAACTTGTGCAATACACTGAGATCCAAAATTGGTCTCCAGTCCCCGGTTTTCTTTGGCACCAAAAGTAATCTTGAGTAGAATCCAGATCCTATCTGGTCTGGAGGGACTATTTGGATGACTCTTTTTCTTAGCAGCTTTTCTACCTCTAGTGCTGCTTCTTCCCTTTGACTGGGTGGAACGTCGGGTAGTTTTTTTGAAGGGACAGGACAAAGATCGAAGGGGATATGATAACCTCTGGTTATAATCCTTTGTACCCAAGAATTGGTGGTGATGGTTAGCCAGACAGAAGGGTACAAGGAGAAATGACCCCCAACCACCTCCAGAAGAAAGGAGTTGGGACGCTCTTCAGGAGTGCTAGTAGGATTGGCCAGGAAAAGAGTCCCTGGAACCCTGGTTACTCGGACCCCCTCTGTCCTGAAAGGGGCATCTTCCCTGTGAGTTTCCCCCTCTGCTTCTAGGGGAGAACTCGGCCTGTGTGTCACGGAAAGGACCCTGAGACTTTTTGAACCATATCTTCCCACTCTTTTGGTTTTGGGAGAAAGCACATTGAGGGGAAGAATAACGGACCACCTACGGCAGAAAGGGTCTTACCGTCCTGTTCACATCTGGCCAGTGTGCTTTTAACTTTGGGTCCAAACAACGAAGAGGCTTCATTGGGAGCATTAAGAAAGGAAGCCTTAAAGGGTTCCACGAAATTGCACAAGCGCATCCAGGCTTGTCATCTCAAGACCACAGCTGAACTCACTGCTCTAGCTGCTCCTTCTGATGTGTGAGATATCAGTCGCATGGAGGAGTTAGATATTGACTCAATGGTGGCCAGCTGAGAGGCCACTTTGTCACGGACCTCATGAGACATGGCACCAGCCAAGGTTTCATTGAGCTTGAAAATTAGATCCCTTTGAAGCCTGGTAAAGTGTGCCATATAATTCAGGGACCTGATAGTAAAGGTCGCTGATGCAAAAGTGTGCTTCCCTATCCTGACCAGGGCCCGGGACTCTTTGTTGGGTGGGTGGACAGTCTGGCTTTCTTCTTCTGCCAGATCCTTTTTGGTTGCAGCCACCACCACCACAGCATCCACAGGAAGACCTTTAGACCAATGGGGATCCATAGCAGGAGGGGACAAAATCTTATCTGGCCTCCAGGGAATAGACTCAATGGTGTCAGGAGCCTTTCACGCATGCTGCACGATGAGCCAGACCAGTTCATCGGCAGGTGGAGTAACCCAGGAGGTAGGGGGCCGGGCATGAAAGGCCTGCAGGAACACAGACTCCTCAGAGGTCAGATTAGAGGGCTGCCAGTCACCTCTTTGTTTAAGGATTTCGAGGATATCACCAAAGGATACCTCAGAGGGTGACCGAGGGGATCCTTCCCCATCATCAAAGTCTGTGTCTTCAGTGAGGGACTCCTCTGTGGAGTCCATGTGCTTCCTCTTGCATGAACTTTTCTGGTGAACTTCCTCAGAGGGGGAAGCTGGGGAAGACAATGGAAAGGGGGTTTCCTGTGGGAATACATCCTGAGGCCCTTGTGCCCAGTGTCCGCCAGGTGCGACTTGTGAACATAGCAGTCCAGAAGAGGGCAGGGAGATAGACAGCACAGTATCACCAGCAGAAGCCAGAGCCTTCTCCATCAGTTGTAAGGCTGGTCCACCTGAAGAGGGGTGAGTGTCCAGGACAGGGGTCACCCCCTCCCCTAAGTGGCTCAGCCTGCTGACCCGGAGTCCCCTGATGTCTGTGAAACAACAAATTACACGTGTCACAACTATCATCCTGGGTCATAGCAAAACTCTCCTGCCACGAAGGCAACTGTGGTTCCTTAGTGAGGTCCATAAAGGGAACTGTAGAGGGGGAAGACTGTGCTATATCAAGGGACTTCAAAGGTAATGAAGGAGGAGAATGAGAAGGGGTCTTTGGTGATGGGTGATCACCTCCCAAGGAAGGATAGGCCCTGGGGGGGTGGGATACCTCTGGCCAGAAGCACTTGATACACAAGACACAACACGTCATGTTCAGAAAGGCTTCTAGTGGACCTCATGGACACAGCTGAGGGAAAAACAGGTCTGGCCACAGAAGACACAAGCTTGGTGCCCACCTCACCAGTCCACACTGAGAACAATGGTGCCAAGAGAGACTGGACTACGGGTGTCTGCACCGAGGAAATCATTGGTGCTGAGGTCACAGTCTGCACTGACAAAAGGATTGGTGCTGAAGTGGTTGTCGGTACTGAAGCTGGAACCAACAAAATTGGTGTCAATAACTGAGGTGTCAGCTCCGAGTAAGATGTTGGAGCTGACATGGTCAAGATCTGTGCCGACTAAACAGTCAGTGCCAATGTAGTAGTAGTAGTAGTCTGAACTGAGGAGCCCCTCGGTACCGATACAGTAAAGGCTACAGTAGACAGAGCCGAAATCAGTGATGGCGCCAAAGGCCTTGGTGCCGAAGGTCTAGGCACTGTCTAGGTGCCGAAAGTGCTGGGGCCGACATGGTGAGCTCCGAAGCAGAAATCTTAGCCTTCTTAGGTCTTGGTTGGCGGGAGTCACCAGCTGGGGACGAAGGCAGAGACTTGGCCTTTGTAGGATCTTCCGATATTTTCTTATGGGCTCTAGGAGGGGTTGAAGCCTCCGACCCAGAAATAGCCTCTGAAAAGGGAGATTTAAGAAGTCCCTTAAGCAACAACTTATTTTTCCTCTCAATCAATGTTCTATTGGAAAAATTCTTACAAATACCACAGGGCGGGGCAACAGATAAGTGAGACACACCCGAGCAATAAACACACAGAGAGTGTGCATCTGATGTAGGTAATTTGTGTCCACAATTTGAACACCTTTTAAATCCTGGACTACCTTTTTTATCTGCCATGATAGAAAAGGAGAAGAAGAAAGGGTACCAGCAATGGTACGAAAGAATACCCGTAGGTAATGAAGAAAAGAAGGGTTTACCAACAATGGTAAGGGAGAAAATACCTTGCGGTAAAAAGTGTAGAGTAAAGAGAAGGAAACTCAAGGAAATATAGTCGCTAAATGTGATAGGGTAAGAGACAACAAATTAGAAACTTTTCTGACAGAAAAGGTAATATTAGACTAGTCTGACAACAAATATCTATACTTAGCTCAAGAGAATCAGCTTGACACGACCAAATGGCGATGCAGCAAATGAAATCTGAGGTAACAGGGAGAGGGGAATTCTTGGTAAGAGTTTAGCTCGAGAGTTTGTAGCTGACACAAGCTTGGAAGATGGCTGGCTCAGTTCTGAGGTCGGAACCAATACCCATACGTAAGGAATGAACAAGGATTAACAATATCAGATCTACTGTTATAGTTTCATAGGTTCATCGAAGGTTACTAGGCTATTGATCCTATGGCTTTTATAAGCCTAACCATGTAATACCCTTGTTCCCTTCTTGACCAAGCTGTATGGTCTATATTTGCAGTGCAAGTCTATGATCAGCACCAACTGCCCTTATCTTAGATGGACATAGGTGACACCCCTGGGGTAAATTTATAGTCTCCCATCCAGTTGTCTAAGTTACGCTTAAATAGGGTCATTGAGGAACTCCATTTTATGTGAACTGGGAGTTTGTTCCAGAGAAGTGGCAATCTCTGGGAGACATATCTTTCTCTCCAGCATGTCCTGTTAATGCTGCAGGCTAGGTTAAGATCCCTAGAGTGAGTGAATCTTGTCCCATTTGACTTACAGATGTGCAGCATTTCCATTCAGGCAGGGTCCGGGACTACTGTGTAGGCCAGGCTTAAGTCACCTCTCAGCAGCCTATAAGATACAGAGTACAGTGACAGGACCTTCAGTCTGTCCATGTAGGTCATGTGTTGAAGGTCATGAATTTTCCTGGTGAGAAACCTCTGAGGTCTCTCCAGCTGCTGCAGGTGTCTGAGGTACATACAGAAGGGATTATTGTGCTCTGTTAGTGGTCTGATGAGGGATGAGTACAGTGGAGTTATAACATTCTTAGCTCTGGATGCAATGCCCTTACTTATGAGATGTACAACATAGAAGGCCTTCCTTACCACTGTGGACAAATGGTGATCGAAGTTAAGGTTGCAACCTGTGTTCCCAAATCTTTCACCACAAGGTTTGAGCAAAGGGGAGTACTGTTAATATTGTAATTTGTAGGGACTTCCCTTTGCCGAAAGGGATAATGACACTTTTTTTGTGTTTAGTTTAAGTCCATGACTTTGGCACCTATCATTTATCTATGTAAGCCCCTTTTGTAGTATGTCAGCATCATTGGGGGACTCAGTGATTGCACCCAGTTTGCAGCCATCTGTGAACATGGTAAGCCACAGGCCATGTATTTTCACCTGGACTTCTGAGAAATAGATTCCAAACGGTAGGGGGTCCAACACAGATCCCTGTGGTACACCACTGGTAACTGGTCTGCTGGTAGAGATGGAATTCCCAACTTTGACTGTACGCATTCTATCGGTGAGCCAGTTGGTTAACCATCTAGTGATATATAGGTTAATTCCCAGCTGGGTGAGTTTCTCAATGATGCCTGAGTGGGGGATTGTGTTAAAATTCTTGGATAAGTAAAGATAGGCTATATGTACTGTTTTGCCTTTATCCAGGGCTTTGGTGACATTCTTGAAGATGTCCACCAGGTTTAGTAAGCATGATCTACCCTTAACAAAGCCAAATTAGGTTGGGTCAAGAGTCTGAAGGTCATCTATGTCTTTGTTAATAAGGTCCATGATGATTTTCTCCATGGCCTTGCAGATAAGGCTGGTTAGGCTTATGTGTCTGTAGTTCCCAGGGTCGGTTGATGGACCTCCTTTATGCAAGGGAATTACTGTTGCTATTTTCCACTCTGCTGGATAAAGTCAGTACTTAGGCTGTGGTTGAAGATAGTGCCAAGTGGTTTCACTAGATCCTGCTTTAGACCATTTAGTAGGCAGTCTGGGATGTTATCAGGTTCCAGACAGGCTGTGTTTTTAGCCATGGAGAGTGCGGTTATGACCTGCTCTTTGGAGATACTAGGTAGAGAAATAGTGACAGGTATACTTTGGTGTATTTCTGATGGGAACAGGGGGTGACGTTTGCACCAAATCTGTCTGCTAGCAGGTTGGCAATGTCCTTAGGGTCAGTGTGAATGTTAACGTCTACTACTAGTTCGGCACAAAGCTGGGCCTTCCCTTATAGATTTCTGACGTAGCTAAAGAATGCCTTGTCATTATCCTTAGTTGGAGATGCTAGTTTAGATTTGTAGTTGGCTTTAGAGGACTTTACAAGATATCAAATTTGCTTGTTCAAGCTGTGGGTGTTCTTCCTCTGCGGAGTCAGTCCCCTCTTGTTCTCAGACATTAGTAGTATAACCTATTTATGCTTAATGTCCACCAGGGTGGCTTGTTTTTTTTGTGAGGACCTTGTTTCGATCCATTCAGGTACAGCCAAGTCTATACATTTGTATAGGTGTTTATACAGGGGCATTTGTGTACACCTCTGATAGGAATCACTGTGGTAGCAGGAGGTTTGAAACTATTTATGCCATCACTTAGGAGGCTATAATTTGTGTTGGAGAAAGTTTTCATACATTTTGCTCTTGGGGGGTGTGGCTCAAGTATGATCATCACTTTGAACAAGACTGATTTGTGATCACACCTTACCAGGGAGGGCAACACTCGGGGGGGGGGGGTAGTGCAGAGACCCCCTTTGTTGGGGAGTACTATGTCTAGGACATTCGAGTCCCTTGTGGAGGTGCAGACTATCTGTTCCAGAGCATTTGTATTAACAAAGTTCAGAAACATTAGGGTGAGCATGTTTGTACTCATATATGACTCCCAATCGATGGAAGGATAGTTGAAATCACCCATGACCAAGGTGTTTAGCTGTATAGTGAGTGACTGAAGTAAGTACAGGTAGGCATATTGGTTCTTGTGGTTCATGGCACGGGACCTATAGCTAAGAATGAAATGGAAGGGGGTTTCGCCTACAGTTAGTTGGACTTGGAGTAGCTCTAGGGAGTCGTACTGTTTGACCAGTTTTGAGGTGCATTTGTCTTTAATGAAGATGGATACACCTCCGCCTTTGGTTCTTTCACACTCGTTTTTAGGTTTGAATGTGTGGAAGGCATTGTAGCCTTGCATGGCTGTAGTGCTCTCTGTGGCCTTGAACCATGTGTCTGTGACTGCACAGACATCAGCATCTTCCAAGGTAAGGAGTGCTTCCAATGAGTGCAGTTTCCGATTTAGACTCCAAGCATTAAGCAGCATAACCCTGAGCTTGTTTCTAGTGGATTTTTTTACGTCAGGAATTTTGTTGTTATGACATTGCCTAAAAAAGGCACTATGGGGGAGGCAAGTACCTTTGCCAAGCGGCGACAGGTGAAGACCATTTCTGGCAAAGCAGCATGGTCTGTCAACCATATCTTCCCCAGATGACAAATACTAATCCCCCTGGATTGACACCAGAAGCTAAGCCAATTGTTAAAGTCAATCATTTTTTGTTTATATTGAGGCATCATCCTAGGTGAAAATAGAATGCTGCTTAGGGCTAGGAACATACCTACCTGGGACACATAATCTGAGAGCTCAGTAATATCTCTCTTCATATAGTCCAGTGAGGTATGTCTCAAGTCATTCACTCCAACGACTATGACAGAGTCATAATGGTACTTGCTGAGAGACTTGAGTGAGTGCATGATCTGTTAGATCCTGGCACCTAAAAGGCAGCTGACTGTGACCTTCCCCTTGTCCAGCCTGGTGAGGGGAACATCTGGGTGTCTCACTATGGAGTCACCTATGACCAAGACATTTGGTTTTGAGGTGTTTTGCCTTAGGGGCTTATTGGCTGAGACACTGTTGCATGTATTATTATGTGTAGTGGATTCTGCTGGGTCTGCAGTGTGTGCAGTAGGTTTGCACTTGGGAGGTCTCTGATCTTTAGATAGACTTCTAATGAGTACCTCCGTGTATGTGGGCTTATGTGTTGTGAGGTTGTTATGTGCAAGAGGTGAAGTATGTGTGCTGCCAACCTGTTTGATACCTGGTTTGTTATGTGAGATAATTGATTCCAAATTCATAGTATAGATACATCGCTCACATGTTCTGTTTGATTGTTTTAAGAGTAACTGGTTGTCAGTCAATATGTGGCAATTGCTACATTGCCTCAAAATGCCCATGTCATTTACGCTGGCTGGAGAAATGGTGGGAAACTGTCCCATCCATTATGGCAGGTATATACTGTAATAACTATTGGGAGTGGGCTAGATGGACCAGGTTTTGCTGTAAGACTAACAAAAAGCAGCTATTCTATGGAGGGATAGGGGTAGAAAACTGCATCAGTGCTTCACAATGCACAGCTGAGTTGCTCGCAGGGCAGCTCCAGTAAACAGAGAGCAAACCCATGCAAACATGATCCTTAAATACAAGTGAAGTGAAAAGATTTTCAACAAAGTAACCAGAGGGAAACCCCAAGACTGAGCTTTATTCCAGCAATCTCCAACTCAGATGGGTCTTTGGCTGCACACTTCTTCCACAAGGGTGTAGGGGGGCTTCTTAATGTAAGATGGCTAGTTTTAGGGCTCAAATGACACCAAACAGTCTAGATTCAGCAAGCCTGAAGTGCAGAAAATCACAGTCACAACAGCAAAAAAAAAAAGTTTAAATAAAGCAGCAGTTTAGTCGAATACGCCCACAATAGTATAGACCACAAACCTTCCTAGTGTGAAATAACTGGTCTGGAACCCAAGTGCTTAAAACAGAACAAAAACACTTAGAATACCAGGCACAAGAAGCCTTCACCAGCAATTCCCAGCTTAGAACGGTGTAGGCTACACTCTCCTGCCACAAGATTCTAGACCACAAATTTTCCTAATGTAAAATAACTGGTTTGGAA
This sequence comes from Protopterus annectens, assembly GCF_019279795.1. Lineage (NCBI taxonomy): Eukaryota > Metazoa > Chordata > Ceratodontiformes > Protopteridae > Protopterus > Protopterus annectens. Next base: position 287,506,191 of record NC_056746.1, read on the forward strand.
CCCAAGTGCTTAAACCAGAACTAAGAAACTTTCAGAATAACAGACACAAAAAGCCTTCAAGCAGCAATTCCCAGCTTAGAAGGGTGTAGGCTATCCTTTCCTGCTACAAGAGTTTAGACTACAAATCATCCTAATGAAAAATAACTGATTTGGAATCCAAGTGCTTAAACCAGAACATAGACACTTAGAATAACAGCCACAATAAGCTTTCATCAGCAGTTCTGAACTTAAAAGGGTGTAGGCTCCATTCTCCTGCCACAAAAGTCTAGTCCACAAACCTTCCTAATGTAAAATAACTGGTTTGGAGCCCAAGTGCTTAAACCAGAACTAAGATACTTTCAGAATAACAGACACAATAAGCCTTCAACCAGCAACTCCCAGTTTAGAAGGGTGTAGACTATCCCCTCCTGCACAAGAGTCTTGACCACAAATCTTCCTGATATAAAATAACTGATTTGGAACCCAAGTGCTTATACCAGAACAAATACACTTACAACAACAGGCACAATAAACCTTCAACCAGCAATTCCTAGCTCAGAAGGGCAGAAGCTTCCCTGTCCTTCCACAAGAGTGTAGACCGCAAGCCTTCTTAATGAAAAATAATTGGCCTGAAGCCCAAGAGCATAAACCAGAACTAAGACACTTTTAGAATAACAGACACAATAAGCCTTCAACCAGCAATTCCCAACTTAGAAGGATGTACGCCACCTCTCCTGTCACACGAGTGTAGACTACAAACCTTGTTAATGTAAAACAACTGGCTTGAAGTGGTTAAACCAGAAATAAGAGGCTTAGAATAATAGTTACAATTTAATCAGACTACTAACAAGCAGTAATAAATACCTCAGAATAAATGCAATCAAACACTTTTAAGAAGAAGCAGCAAAAGCAAAATAAAGTAATAAAGTAGGAAGAAACACAAATACAGTAAAAGCAGCTGAATAAAGTGCGTTTTTTAAGTTAAATGGGAAAGAGGAAACAGAAGATGGTAAATATTCTTTGACACATCGGTACTTCCTTCAACCTATCACTCTAGCAGACTTCAGACTGATGTCTCTAGTAAAATGTGTTTCACCAAGCTCCTCTTTACCTTCAGGCTGATCTGTGAGCAGACTCACTGAACTATGATCAATGACTGTTTACCAAATGCAAGTTCCCAAGATGGCATCCAAACTGGAGACAGAGTACTAATTAACTATCATCCAACCAAATGGAATAGTTTGTCTTCCAAGATACAATGCAACACTACTTTTTCCAGCTGCTAAAAATAATTCTGAGAAATGTTTACTTTATGAATAATAATTGCACATACAGGATTGTCTAACAGGGTAGTTCCTGTTTATGCTGGGCATTATTTTCTCATTTGTGGGACTGGCCATTCTGCTGTACTCATTCTGTCATATATAACTTTTTTTTACTCACACCAATACAACTGCTGCTGTTTTTTTCTGATCTACCTTAACATCTCCCATCTTCTGCTATTTTTTTTGAATTACTTCCATTTGAAGTAAATAGTACTCAGTATTCATGTTTTGTACCACTTGCACTATACAGTATGGCATCGTTTGTTCTGCTTTATGAAACAATTGAAAATGCATACCCTATTTTGTATATGACAGCATAGTAATATGTGACTCCTTGTCTATACTGCCTTTGCCATTTGTAGACTTTAAGCTATTTCCATCTGGATGTCTATACTGTGCACATAAAATGTTTTCAAACATATATTAGTTTCTTCTATTGACTTTTCTTGTCATTGTAATACACAACATACATAGCCCATATTATTGTATACACATAAAAGACTGTCTAAGCTCCTTGTTGCAAAGACATTACTGACTGCTTTCTTTTACAGTATGATGTAATTTTTCTCCTTTAGTCATCAATGTATCTGGGCTTCTACCCAGTAGTGGCAACAGCAGACAAAATAAAATAAACAAATAATATTGTGTAGTTTGATATACACTTACTGGGATGAGCAGGCAAAACATACCAAAATGGTGTTCTATCACATGCCATCCTTAACAACCAGAAAGTACTTGTGTTTCATGGGACTGCATCAGTAGATAAGCAAGCTGATAATATGGCCATATTCTCTGAAGCTACTGGTCAGCAAAACTATACTTCAGTGAAATTATGAAAACTACTGGACTGTAAAGAATAATGACTGGATAACTCAGGCTCCAAAGGGACTGTAGACTCCATTCTAAATTTAAGAAAATTAATCATTTAATGACAGATCCAATGGTGATTAAAGATGGCTGGAATAGGTTCATACATAGGTACTAGACTATCTGCCTGAACTCATTTATAAGCCTAGCCAGAATGTGTTGGCTTTCACCGCCCCCTTAGATTAGTTCCCTGTGCCTCTGTCCAGCAGAGCCACTGAAGTGATCCCAGGGGTAAACTTTCTGTTTCCCATCCACTAGTTAAGGTTTCTCTTGAAGAGTGCTAGTGAGGAGCTCTGCCTATTGTAGATTGGAATCTTGTTCCAAAGCATGGAAAGTCTCTGGGACAGGAATCTATCTCTGCAGCACGTCCTATTTATTGTTGTGGTGAGGTTTAGATCCCTAGAGCATGTGGCTTGAGGGGATATGGTTTTCTTTAGGTGGAGCATGTCCATCAATTCTGGGTTGAACATGACCTTGTATGTCAGGCAGAGATCACCTCTGAGTAGGCGGTATGCAACCGAGTACAGCTGGAGTTTCTTCAGTTGAGCTGCATAGGGCATCTGTTTGAGGCTAGTGATCCTCTTGGTGAAGTACTTCTGTGGTCTTTCCAGCTGTTGCAGGTGTCTTGTAAGGTACATCCCAAATGGGGAGTTGTACTCTATGATGGGTCTGATGAGTGATGAGTAGAGGGGCACAATGACCTCTTTTGATCTGGATCCGAACCCTTTTGTGATTGGGTGGGCCATATAGAAGGATTTTCTAACCACTTTGGCAATGTGATTATCAAAGGAGAGATTGCTGTCTACTTGGGTCCCCAGATCCCTTATTACATCTTCCATATTTAGGGGACTACCACCTATGTGGTAGTTTGTGGGTACTTTGTTTTTTCCAAAGGGGATGACTATGCACTTTTTGGCATTTAGCTTGAGGCCATGATTTTGACACTAGGTATCTGTCTCAGCGAGACCCTTTTAGAGGATGTCTGTGTCAGCTGGAGAGTTAATTATAGCCCTAGTTTACAGTTGTCTGTGAACCTGGTCAGCCATATTCCTCCTGTGCTTGCCTGTGCCTCTGAGAAGTATATGCCAAACAGGAGGGGTCCTAGGACTGAGACCTGGGGAACGCCACTTGTAACCAGTTTAGAGTTGGACCTAGCTCCCGCAGCTCTCACCTTGTGGGTTCTGTCTGTGAACCAGTTGGCAACCCATCTTGTGACATAGGGGTTTATGTTCAGGCTGGTGAGCTTGTCTATAATACCAGAATGGGGAAAGGTGTCAAAGGCCTTTGCAAGGTCTAGGTGGGTTGTGTGTACCACCTTTCCCTCGCCTATAGCCTTGGTAACTGTCTCAAAGAAGTCCACCAGTTTAGGAAGCATGATCTCCCTCTAACAAAGCTGAACTGGGTGGGGTCCAATGTTTGGAGGTTCCCAATGTCTCTGTTAATGAGTTCCATGATGATGCACTCCATAGCCTTGCAGACCAAGCTAGTCAGTCTTATAGGGCGATAGTTCCCGGGGTCTGTTGTGGCTCCACCTTTGTGGAGTGGAATAACCATTGCTGTGCACCACTCAATGGGTATGTAGCCTGTGGAGAGGCTGAGTTTGAACAGTGTGTTTAGGTGAGGGGTTAGTTCGTCTTTGAGCTTGTGTATGACACAGCCTGGGACACCGTCTGGTCCCACTGATGCTGTGTTTTTAACTTTGGAGAGGGCTGTTTTAACCTAAGTCTTTGTGATTTCAGGGGATCTACATTCTTCTGATATGGTTATGGGCCCTTTTGGGGGTGAGAGGGGGTAAAGTTTGCACTGAACCTGTCTGTCAGGATGTTGGCAATATTGGTCGGTTCAGTGTATTTTGTGCCATTCTGTACTAACTCTGAGCAGATCTGAGCATTGCCACTTAGATTCTTAACATAGCTAAAGAATGCCTTGTGGTTATCTCTGGAGTCCTTGGCAATTTTTCTTTCGAAGCTAGCCTTGGATGATTTTATGAGGGATCGTAGTTTTTTGCTGATACTGATCAGGGATGTCTTCCCTTCTTGGTATTTTGTTCTTTTCTGTACTAGTTTCCTCCTTCTGTTGTATAGCTTGTTTATGGCAGGGGTCCACCAGACTGGTTTCCTTTTCTGGGAGGAGTGAGTCTTGGTTTTGCTTGGGATAGCACGATCCATGCATTCTTGTAGGTGCCTGTAGAATGCATTAGTAAAGGATTTTGCAGCTTGGACAGCGTTATCCTTTAGCATGGGGGCTTTGAAACTTTCCACCTCAGTCTTAAGTAAAGTGAAGTTTACTTTTGAAAAGTTTTTCACGGTGGTTTCCTTGACTGGGGGTGGAGGTGGAATGTGGATATCCAGAGTGATTTGTTTATGGTCAGATCTAACCAGCGAGGGGTTATAATGGCATAAATGTATACTCATACTCACACCTAAGGCCTCCAAAACCTAAGGATCATCTTAGTACCCTGCTGATCTTTTACAATCAGAATGAGATGTTTCCAAGACAGACAAAAGGTAACTGCATCATGGAAAAGGAAGAGAGCAGAAAACATTTTGTAATATGATAGTGTTTTCTTAGCTCTAACTTTTCCAATGCCTCCATAATAACAAAAGGAAAAAATCATAAAGCTGTCAAAAAGTAAGTAGATATCTGTTCTGCCTTGATAAAACAAGACTGTGGTAGTAATTAGTTTTATGGTTGCACTCCATTCCTTTCTCATAGTTGGTCCTGTGCTAAGTAACATGGACTGTCTAATCCAGGAAGTGATGACAGGAACTTGAAACAAACACAGGAAGTTCACTCATTGGGTAAAGAAGGCTGCCTTCCTTTGATGGGGAAGGACCTGTATGAGACAATGATGACTTTTCATGTTTTTATTTTTGATATAATATCCTAATAAAGAGACTAAATGAACTTGGTAATTAGCAGAATAATTTATAGAATGTATGAAACACTTTTTGGTATTCCATGAGGAAGTAGATGCCATATTATAATGAAATTTAATATAAATGGTAAAAGATTTTTTTTTCTGGGAATCAAATGTATGAGAGTATGAAATGGAATAAATTTTTTCTTAACCCTATCAAGAGTGCTAAAGTTACAGATCACATAGGGAAAACTTAAACAGTATATTCCGCCTTGCAAGCACAGTCTAGCAATGATTTCTGTAATAAAGCTGTAACTATACTGAGTTGCTTCATGCAATGTTAAAGTAAGTATAGGAGATATTGTATTTATATCATTACATTATACATGTTAGACAGTTTTTATTGTGACATAGAACAACTGTGTGATTATATTTCACTATCTGATTAATCTAAATTCCTGGGATGGCTAGGCAGGTTTACACCTTAGAAATGTTAATTTTATGCAAGAAAGATATGAGACTGAAAGAAGCTGCAGGATACAGAGAAACAGGGGGCAACCCTGTGCCAACTTGGCCCAGTCTTGGGAAGGAGTCTCACAGGAGATGTGAGGAACTGATTCAACCAGGGGCAGCTATTTGTGTAAAAGTGGCACCCTGGGAATGCACTACAGGCTGCTAAGAAGGTGGACAGCAACCTCAGACTTTGGAATCCTATGAAGGACATTCTTGAATTTTGACTTTAAGGAATGTACATCATCCTTAACTATAACTGTGGGGATACCACCCTTCCTAGTCAAGTGGGGTTTAGTGGCAGATTTCAGGGAGACAGCATCTAATGCAGGGCTGGTCTTTAGTCTGACAGAACATGCAATGCTTCCCAATGGGTAATGCTAGATGCCTGGGCCATTAAATGTATCAGGGCCAGGAGATGATCGAGTGTCTCTATGGAACCAACATCTTCGGACATAAGGGTGTCTGCTGATCTTAAAAGCTTCCTAGTGACTTTTCCTTCTTTCAGTGGACATACTTCTCCTTATTTTCCAGCTGCACATTCTTGCTGCTATGCTGCTGCGAGTTTGCAGAGGTAGTAGAAGACTTCAGTAATGCAAGAAGTCTCTGTTTGACCTTGTATATCTGGAGGGCTTCCAGCCTTCTCTTGATGATCTTTGGGTCCTTTGCAAATAGTGGAGTTCATTACATCATTTTTCTCGGCCTAAGCAAAAGATGTACTGGACACGGAGGTCCTTGTGTGGAAGTTGGTGCTTTCAGACACGGCAGTTAACTTTGTTTTTTTGAACAGATGTTTTCTATATATCTGTGTAGGTAAGTCTGTTTCTGGATGTCAGTGCTCAATGCATTAAGCAATACAGTTACAGCATGGGTTATTTGTTTTCTAATGCTCTTGGGTAACAGGCCTGGAATAATACTAGACCATGACACAGCATGGGCAGATGCCACCTATAACAGCATGAAACCATCTGAGGTAAGGTGTCATCAGTCTGGCTAAGGAGGAGGAGCTCTCAGCTTTGAAAAGTTGGGCTAGTCATTAGATTCAACCTGTGGCAGAGACCTCTGTAAGTGATGACTGCAACAGTGACTAACAAAGAACATGTCATGCAAGACAGAAAGTTAGCTACTGGTTGTGGATAGGGCTAGAATACAGGAAAATTACTCATGGCTGCCTAGATAATGGCTATGTCAAAACCAACTCTTGCCTTAGTGATGGAAAATGAATGGGCATAGTGACAACTATAGGGTCAATTGGTTGGAAGGTAAAGGGTGGAAATAAGTGAAAACAATTGTAGGTTAGTACTTTGCTGTCTCTACCTTTTTCCAAATTGTGTGCAAGTCTCTCTTTACCTCACCATACTCATATTATTTATCAACACAGAAAATGGTTGCCATCAGTAACATATTAGGACGAACACAAGAAACTGACAATACAGAGCTGGGATCAGGACAGTGGACTACATACACATTGGTTTATAAAGTCCATTGAACATGTGAGAGAAACAGACAAATGTGGATTTTGTAAAACAGAATTGTAAACAGTTGTGCATCTTGTTGCTAGGTGTGATACACTAATAGCAGAGGACCTGTGTACTAAAAGGTATAGTAATGTGGCAAGACTGTTGCATTGAGGATTGTACAAAGACTACATTATGGAAGTAGCTGAGAAGCATTGGAAATATCAGCCACAAAACATTATAGGAAATTATGAAGTTTATATCACATAGGATCACCCTTTGCCAACAGTTCAATAAATAGACACGAGAAAAACAGATATAGTAGCCAAGAAAAGAGGACAACACCAATATTGATCATTGAAATTGCTACACCCAGTGATTACAGTGTCTCACATACAGAGAGACACACAGTCATAAAATACCAGGATTTGCAGGCAGAAATGAGGGCAGTGTAGATGATGGATACTCAGGCAGTTTTATTAGTAGTAGGAGCAATGGTCTCATAAAAAAGAATTTACACTCCTATTTAGATAAGCTACTGATAAATGTAACTGCATGAAGTGCAGAAAAAGTCAGTTCTGGGCAAAATGCGGGTGCTGCAAAGAGCTCTTTTGGCTAGCACCAAAGACTGAAACAATATTAATTTCATAAACTTTAATCATACTTTGACTTAGGAATGGGGTCCATTCCCATCATGGTATTAGAAACCCAAAAGACTTGGAGAAATTAAACCAGCAGTTCAACACATAAAGTAATGCTGCTAGCAATATTTATGATCCAAGGGCTGGGATGAGCTTCTGTTACTTCATATTCCGTTTAGGGATTGGATGACTTTTTATTAAGCGCTCACTTTCTTGGGGAAAAAGAGGCTGCCTTCAGTATTATGTGACTCATGCATTGCTAACACCAGATTAAAGTGTAATTAGGGAGAGAAGAAAGCAAAGTAGAAGAGTCATTCAATTTGCAAACCATCCTGATGTCCTGGATTCATACAGCTACAACTGGGGTTGGCATACAATCTCTAAATTAAGGAACGAACAAGGACAAAGAACGTACCTGCAGCAACAAGACAAGGCAATGGTGGCTGGAGCATTTCTCCCCAGGCCTCCTTTGTAAATTGTCTCATTCCAAGTCGGACTTTCCCAGTAAACAAATGTTAAACAAATAGATAATTAAATAAATAAACAAGCAGCTATCCTTCACACACTAAAGTCTGGTGTGAAACAGAGCCTCTAAGCATGCGGTAAATGTTCAGACTGGGTCTGGACACCAAGAGGGTGCCGACTGGAGCAGCTGTGAGGGGGAAAGCAGGACAACAAAATGCTTAGCCCTAAGGCAAGAAGAAGCATTCACAGCTGGAGAGTGGCTGCTTGTGGTAACTGCAGCTCTAAGCAAATCAGGCAGTTTTTTAATCTGAACAAGTCACTTTTACCTGCACTTTTACAGGCTCTGGATTGTAGATTTGACTTCCATACTGCTGAATCCAAAGCAGTAGTGAAAGCAGTGAAGCCAGTTAGAAGGCTTTATTGGTTCTTTAGTTGAAACACCAAATGATTTTCAATTTTCCCACTCTGAAAGCATAGCTGCAGCAGCAGTAAAGCATTTAAGCAGCTGTTTTTGTAGGTACTATGCTAAACTGCAGTAAATAGTTCCGCGATCCTTTCATTAACATGTTTTTTTCCTCTTTCTTTTTCAGTTCTTCAGTCTTTGGGCTTGAGGGAATGACTATTTTTTTTGCTCCTCAGTTTTGGCCTTGTTGTTGTGTCTTTCGGCTTTTCCCGGTTAGGGGTCGCCACAGCGGAACACCGGTCCGCTAATGATTGGTAGTTGATTTTTACGTACCGAGTTACCAGCCCTGATGCACAACCTTCAACGAAGGTACGCCCATTCACATATGTCTCCACGCAGAAGATGCTCTAGCTGAGAATCAAACCGGACAGCGTCTTACTGTGAGGCAACAATGCTACCGCAGCACCACCACCGCGGTCAGTTTTGGCCTTGTGAGGGTGCTAAATATTATCTATGGCTGAATCATTTTTATTTTGCAATAATGTTCTGTTTATTTCCTGCAAAGCTATTATGTCATGCCCATTTTAAAGAATAGTTCACATTCTTTCATAAATCAAAGTACTTAATGTATTTTGTATCAAAGGGACTTTTAGAAGGTGTTTGCTTATGAAGTAAAGAAACTTTTATAGAAATTAAAAAAAAAAACATAACCGAAGTTCACTTTTTATTCCCAGCCCCTGCTTCGAATATATATATGCTAGCAAGATCACCTTTACCTTTCTGTTGAGTTCTCCTTTTCAATGGCGTACACCCATTCTCCAACTGATAAAAAATACATTGTGCCCCCTCCAGCCAACACCTTTTTTGTTTTATTTATTTATTTACAGTTTAACTGAGTTAATCTATTTGCACCAGGTCAAACCACTTTTCAAGAGACTCTTAGGACACTTTATGTACCTATAAATAGAACATTAAGGGTGAATTTCTTAGTCTGCCAGTTTTCAGCTACATAGCAGTTATTTGTGAGGAGTGAGATGCATGCATATGCCAATAAGCTAAGCACAAGGTATCATCTCTGAATAAGGAAAAGTAGGAGCAGTTTGAAAAACATGCCCACTTAGCATTGAAGTGTAAAATATGTTAAATTAAGCATTAAGGAAATACAAAGTACTACATAAAAACTGTAGGCTTTGTATAACCTCATATGTAATCGGGTATTGCCCATGGATGCAGCTATGCACTGTCATGCTTGAAAGACTTAAGACAAGCAGCAGAAAGCACAGCTTTTATTTTTAATATATTAAAAAATCTTCTTCTTCTTTTGGCTTTTTCCCGGTTAGGGGTCACCACAGCGGATCATCTGTCCGCTCATGATTGGCAGTGGAGTTTTACAGTGTCGAGTTGCCAGCCTGGTGCCCAACCTTCCACAGAAGGCACACACACACTCACACCTAGGGCCAATTTAGAGTGTCCAATCCACCTACTGCATGTCTTTGGGATGTGGGAGGAAGCCGGAGTACCCGGAGGAAACCCGCGCGACCACAGGGAAGACATGCAGACTCGGCACAGAAGGCACCCCAGGTGAGAATCGAACTGGAGAACCTCTTGCTGTGAGGTGGCAATGCTAACTGCTTCACCACTGCAGCCACCCATTTTAATATATTAAAAAATAAATAGTTTAAAATGTTTTATGTAGGAGTATCCTTATGTGGACACCCATATGTTTTCATTAAAGAGTGGAAAGAGGGAGCTAGCAAAAATTGGAAAAGGGGGAACACAACAAAGAAAACACAGAAGGAAAACATCAAGAAGGTTTTAGTGGAGGAGGTGAGAGAGGAAGGGCACAATGTTTTTGGAGGGGGATAGACTACCTTTTTTTATTTATTTATTTTTATATAATAGGGTAGTTTGGGTGGGGAATAGGTAAGAGGGTATAGGTGAAAGGATAAGGGAAGAAAGTCTGAAGAAGTACTACCAGGAGTTCCAGCCCACAGAACTCAAATGTTTCCTCTGCTAGATGGTGATGCAATGGAGGATCCCTATGTCGAGGGGTAGGGTCTTGTGGTAGTGCAGTGGGTGGCACCAGCTGAGGCACTGGTCTTCAACACACTGAAGTAATTTTTGAACAAGCTGAATCCATATGTCAACTACCTCTTCCAACTCATCCTCAATTAAGTTCCCATTCAATGAGGCTTGCCAGGCTGCTATATGCTGCAGTACCTGAAGGACCAGTACTACTGTTCTGAACCTTTGAGGATATCCCCGGATGAGCAGAGAGTGAGTGCCACCTAACATGGGAAGTATTTGCCTGGGTCACTACAAGGGATTTTGAATCTGTAAAAAAATGAATATGAATGGGAGAGAAAGAAATACAGGACAAAGGAATGAATAATTAAAGCTGTACAAAAGTGTGTGCTTGACAGTTTTCTTCCTTAACAATTCTAAGCATATAAGAGGATGATTTAAAAAATGCATGCAGAAGTAATAGAGAGGTAATTACGCTGGTCATTTCTCAGTATGTGCTGGATATTGACTTGACACTGCACCTCCCCTCCTCCAGCTTCCACTCTGACTCTGACTAGAGTCTGGTGACTTACTTCAACCATCTTATACATGCAGTTATAATTGTTAAAAAAAATTACCTTCTTATACAACTACTACATTAATAAATATTTCCTGGCCTACACAAACTGTCTGAATGCAATTTAAGTTAATGCAATACTAAATGAAAATATAGAAATGCAGGCATTTTTTTGCTTTCTCTATAAATACATGAACAAGTAGTTAAGTGTACTCATGCAAAACTATGTCTGTGATTTTCAGATGTACATGTGCAGGTTATTATTTTACTCATACATATGTTACATTTGCATTTATGCAGACAATTATGAGAACACTTAAAATTCCATTGGTTGTATTCAGATCAGACACATTGCTGGCTCAGTTAGTGTCCTGGTCTGATACCACAAGCCAGCTCCCCACTCTATGTAGCTCTTCAACTGAAGTGCAAAAACAGCACTTTCCTGAAATAGCCTGATTGTTACTTTCTAGCAATTGGATTATTATATTCACATCTCCTCGATCTAGGTCTTCCATTGAAAAGAAAAAAAAGTTCACTGCAATAACCCGATGGCTACAATGTTGAATGTTCCATTGAAGAGAAAAAAAAATCAGTCAGTCAATCAATCAATCAATCAATAAATAAAGCACTGACTGTGATAACCTAATTGATTACATTGTAGTGATTGCTTGGATTATTACAGTTGCATCTACATCCTCCCCCAGCTAGCTCTTCCATTGAAGAGCAGAAAAAAAGCTCATGGTAATAACCTGATAGCTACACTGTAGCTATTAGATTATTACATGTACATCCATGCTCATCCCAGCTAGCTATTTACAAGCAAAAACAAACATAAAACAAAAAAAAAAAACAAAACAAAAAAAAAACTTCTCTGTAATAACCACATTCTCCCAGGTAGCTAAAAAATAAATAAATAAATAAAGCAAACAGGATGATGGATGGCCAATTGCGCCCTCCCAACACTTTGCTCCTAGGATGATTGCCCCTCTTGCCCCACCCTAGCCACGCCTATGATTTAGAGAAAGGTCTGTGTACTGACCTGTTTATGCTTTCTTTTGCATTATTATAACATTACAGATTCATTTTTGCAGATACACATTTTTCTTCTAGCAAATATCTTCAATTATGCTACATTGTTATATTTTCTAAGCCTATGTTTGATATGACCACCCTCAAAAAATAAATAATTTCATACCACCCTTCTTGCCTCTTTCTGGTCAATCCACTCACCCAGATGGTCAGGCTAATGCTTCTGCAGGTTTTTGTACCTGTGATGGCTCTCCTGGCTGGAGAAGGTGATCCCTGTTAAGAATTCCAGGCGTTCACCCAACTCCTGCCAGATAGCAATCTTTTTCCAATCTGTTCCTCTAGTGCATGCCTCAGGCTTTTCCAGATATGACTCCCTCAGAAGGCAGACCATGATGTTGGTGTCCTTATCACACCAGCTTGGAGCATGATCTAATGCCTTAACAGTTACTGCCATGACTAGAGGAACCATAACCAGAATGAAGAAAGTATGATCAGGACTGTGGTTCACATGTTTAGAACCACTCCCTCAGGGTGTGTTACAACATCTTAACCAAACCCAGTTAACCAGCAGGGACATAAGAGCATGTATTGTTATTACTGGCAAGTTTTGTCACATGCATTTTTTTAAATAATACACTCTCATTTCACTTATATATTGCATAAAAACAGTATGTGATAATCATTTTTATTTTTTATTACTTACAATTACTACTGCTGCTATACCTTGACTTAGATATTTTTTTGAGAAAGTATTACACCTGAATTTCATTTATTCCTTCATTGTGGCAGCAGTAATATTTTTTTTTTATTGGGGGGTACATAAATACATATTTCAATGTGTGTTTGTTTGTTTACATTTGTTTGCTGGGAAAGTCTGACTGGACACAGGTCCTTTTTCAGCAGAGGCCCTGGGAGAAAAGCTCCACATACAACATTATTCAATTACAAAATGACAATTTGGTATACATAAAACAGTAGTATATGCATGATAGAACATATGTCTTACAGACATGATACACTTACATGAAGTAATTATTTTATGTATATTCATTGTTGCCACAAATTATAATTAGCTATGCCTGTGCAGAATATAAAAACAAGACTGTAAAAATAAGGATTTAAGCAAAATTATCATGAATAAAGGTGGAATGAGGGGTTATAGGAGGTAAGAGAAGGACAAGAATTAGTTGGTGTAGGAAGTATGCAAGGAGCAGAGTTAGTTGGGGTAGGAAATGTGGTAGGAGAGAAGGAGTTAGAGAGAGAGCAGTAGGATGTGTGAAATACTGGGTACCCTTTGAAAGCTCAAACTTCATAACATCGAGCTGTAAAAAGGCAAGACCACAATATCAAAAGTTGAAAACACTGAAACTTCACAAAATTGAAACCCACAAAAATAAAAACATAGAAAAAACTCAAAACATCGAGTCCAAAAACATTGAAAAATAAAACATTCTTTTCTGACAAGTATTCTACCACAAAAAAAAAAAAAAACTCAAAAAACATTAATTCAAAGTTTCTGCAGGGGAGCACCCCCCCCCCCTGCACCCCCCACACAAATTAAATATACCAACTCCAAGATCACATTACAGTGGGGAAAATGCAAGCAGGCAATCTCCAGACAAACTTACAAATAATCAGCCATGTCCACACATTTTCAATAGTCAAAACACCTTCCCCAATCTACAATTACCACTGAAACAAATCCTTCTCACAAACAAATACAAACAAAATTAAAGATTTCCCACCCTTTTGTCATACAGCTCAAAAACATGTAGGAAAACAATCTAACACCGCCAACATAACCTTTGCCATGATTCCATAACACATACAACGTACTTTTGAACTGACAGATCGTAACTAAAATACTTCAACACAAATAAAATAATACTACCGATAACACAGACCTTCCCAATAAAACCCATAGCATATGTTTTAAAACATTCTTCATACAAAATACTAACCTAACCGACTTATAATCAACGTTCTGCAACTCAATATTCTAAACTTTCTACCTTTAAACCTTTCGATATTGTGGTCTCGCCTTTTTACAGCTTGACGTTATGGAAGTTCAAGCTTTCAAAGGGGAACCAAAATACTACACAGGGCTGTCACAGTTACAGAGCCATGAGTTCAGTAGGTGTGATTTTAGATCTGTTTTGAAGGCTGATCCATTGTTTAGCAATAATGTTGCTATACAGGGATGTACCTACGGAATTATTGGTTTTAGTCACTTCTAGTAGAAATTTTGATTAGATCGCAGGACTCTTGTTTTTTTTTGCTTGGATGTAGTATGTTTTGTAGGGCTTTTTTTAAGGATAGTAAAGCAGGTTGTGGGCTAGTATAAGTTGATTATAAAGAATGAGTTGGGGAAGATCTAGCAAATTAAGTTGTTTGAGAGGAATGCAGTGGTGTGTTCTAAATGCAGTATTGGCTGCAAATTTGGCAATTTTGTTATAGCAAGCTTGCAACTTGGATAGGTCAGATTTTCTTAGATTGGTGAAGACTGGGGAGGTGTACAGAAGAGTAGAGATGAGATGGATATGTGCAGTAGTGGCTCTAGTGCTATTTGTTAGGAACTGTTTATTTTTATATAGTATAGCTAGTTTTTTATGTACTGTATTGTTATTGGAGGTGATGTTAAATGTTAGGTTATGTGTTGAATGCTGTGTGGGTGGAAAGATAAGAAGCTTAGTTTTGTTAGGGTTTAGTATTAGTTGTGAGTCAGTAAGCCATCTTTCAACAGTGAGAAAGGAGGATTGTGTTTGTTGTTGTAGTACATGGGGGGAGGAGGAAGCACAGATTAGTGTGGAATCTTCTGCATATTGGATGACTGAGGCCTGTAGTGTGGATGTATGAAGATTATTGGTGAAAATGGAAAACAGCAGTGGTCTAAGAATGGAATCTTGTGGGACTCCTAGTGAGACTTGTAGAAGAGGAGAGAATTCTAGATGCCATTTGACTGCCTGCTGTCTGCCTATAAAGAAACTCCTAAACCAGGAAATGGTGGAAGAGCTGAGATTTAGTTCTGAAAGAATGTTGATGAGTTTATCATGAGCAACCATATCAAAAGCCTTGGAAAGATCTAGAAAGATAGCCGAGACAAATTTTCTGTTTCTATGGTTGTTTACTGTCTGAGTAAAGGACATGAGGGCAATAGTGGTGCTATGAGATGGTCTAAAACCATGTTGTGTTTTGGTGAGTAGGTTATTAGAGTTTAGGTATGTCATGACTTGTGTGTGTACACACCTTTCAATGATTTTGGAGAGGGGAGAGAGTATGGCGATTGCTCAGTAATTAGTAAGTTCTTTAGAGTTGCCCCCCTTATGAAGTGGAGTGATGTCTAAAATTTTTCAGAGCTGAGGGAATAGGTTTCCTGATATGGAGCGATTAATGAGACTTGCTACAGGATATGCAATTGCCTCAGTGGCAATTTTTAAGAATTTAGTGGTAGTCTGTCAGCAGAAAGAGTTGTGGGTTTTAGCTTGCTAAGCAGTTTTTTAATTGTGGGCATGCGGCCAGGTAGAAGTGTAAAACACTGTTTATTATTATGTTTTTTGATGATGCAATGCAAATAGAATGGCTTTGAGAGTTGGCTAGAGCTAGGATGTATTCTGTAAAGAATTTGTTGAACTGAGTTACTATATTGGCTGAGCTGTCAATAGTTACAAGGGGAGGGGTGCTAGTTTTTCCTGGTTGTAGTACTTTGTTGACGGCTGTCCATAATTTTTTAGGATTGTTTTGATGCCTAATTTGTGTGTTGTTGTAAAAGCTTGTTTTGTCCCATTTGATCATTTTATTTTGCCCTCTTTCTAAGTTCTAGATATTTTTGTTTAGCATCAAGGATAACTGCTTTCTGACAGTTTGACCAGCCCTTGTCCCTGTTATGTAGCAGGGATCTGGTCTGTTTAGTTAATCAGGGGGCATAATTAGCTTTAATTCTGATGGTTCAGGGGGGGTGCATGGTGGTTTAGTATGTTGAGGAAGGTTGAACTGAAGTATGAGACAACCTTGTCTAGATTTAGTGTTTTCAATGGGTGTCAGATGCATCTTTTCAGAGCAGTTATAAAGTTGCTAGGGTTGAAGAATTTTTTGCTATGTATGTGTTGATATATGGTAGGTTTCATTAGACAGGTTCGATGTCTGATTAGGAAGGTTGGTAGGTGGTTGCTCAGACCGAGACAACCTGATTGACTAATTTGATCTGGTCTGTTTGTCAATATCCAATCCAGGATTGATTGCCTCTTTGTTGTTTTATCAACTCTAATTGGAGATTGGATGAGTTCAGCATAACCATAGAGGTTGATGAAGTTTGTGGGGTTGCTAGAATTCCATGTTATCCAATTGATATTGAAATCCAAAAACTGAAAACACACTGTGAACCAAGTAATTTGAAAAACCAACGAAATTAGTTCCAAAACACCAGCGCAATTATGAGACACCACAAGTTGTTTTAGCACTTTCATTCACGTTTAATGACCAGAGAACTTCCTCAGAAACAACTTTACCATCCACTTCAATTATTTAAATATCCAACAAATTACGTAAAATTTGCATAATTAGTTGATGAATCAATCAAAAATTAAAGACATATATCAGAAACAATGAAGACATTACAAAAAAACTTATAAAATTCTATATCAAATAACATAAATGTTAAAAAGTAACTGTCAGATATATAAAATATAATATAATGACATATTTTATGAATTCATCTCTAAAAAACATTTCATATTTATAGTTTCATTTAGGCCAGGAGATCTGTCAGCTCCTAAATATATTTGCCAAAATGATTCCTTACATTCTAATAACAGTTTAAAATTTCCACCAAACATATCAATATCTACACTATCTATCACTGCAAATGTAAACTTTTTAAATTTGTTACAACACATAGAATGCCTTGCTAATGCATTGTTTGAATCTTTCTTTTTAATAGCTAAAAGGTGTTCACTGATTCTAATTTTTAAAGTTCTTGTGGTCATCCCTACGTAGTAACTTGGGCATGTTTGACACTGAGCTAAATAAACAACCATTGTACTATGACAGGTGTAATATTGTTTTGACCAATAAGTAGTGCGCAAATGTTGAAAATACACAGATGATGAATTTGTGATGTATCTACACTGTTTACAACAGTGACATGAAAAAGTGCCTTTAGTGTTAATGGCACCTGATTTGTTAGTGTTGCCTTTATTTTCCCTTCTCTCTAGTAAAGTTTTTAAATTAACTACCCTTTTGAAGGTGAAGTTCGGTTTAGTACCTATAATTTTGACTAAATCCTGATTACCTAATATTATCTTCCAGTTGTTTACTATAATTTCTTTAATTAACCACATTTCATTGCAGATAGGCAATACAAAAGCACTAGTAAATTCCTTATTCTCAAAGTTGTTAGAATTAACCATTGGTAATCCTAGTGTCAAAATGGGTCCTGCTTTGGTGTCACGAAGTACTATCACCTCTTTTTCTATTGCTTTAAGCCATGATAATTGGTAACCCCTGTTAATGAAAAAACTTCTTAAAATACTCATTTCACTAAGAAAAACATCAGTGTCAGATGTTAACCTACTTAAACAAATGTATTGACCTTTGACAACTCCTTTTTTCATATGATAAGGATGTATACTATTCTTGTGTAAATACTGATTCGCAAAGGTAGATTTTCTGTATATAGTACTAATGAATTTGTTTACTACACAATCATAATTTAAGTGTAGATCTAAAAAATTAATTTTAGTTCCAAATTCACCAATGGAAAATTTTAAGCAATCAGTAGTGCCGTTCAGATATTGAACAAATTCATGAAATTCATTTAAGGTGCCATTCCATAAAAAAAACAAATCATCTATGTAACGAGTATAAAAAATGATCTTATTTCTGTACATACAATTCTCCAAAAAAGTGTTTTCCCAGTGGGCCATGATTAAATTTGCATATGCTGGAGCTACACGTGCTCCCATGGCCACACCGGAGATTTGTCTATACAGGTTATCATTAAATTTGAAAAAATTGTTATCTAAAACAGACTCCATAAGAGTACAAATAGTGTTGACTTTAGTACTAGTAAAACTTGTGTGTGTAGTCAAATATTGCCTCAAATAATCAATACCTATTTCATGGTTGATACTGGTGTACAAGGACTGAATGTCCAAAGATGCCATAACAAATTCTGACACTGACGGTTGAAAATTCCTTAGTTGTTCCAACAAGTGCCAAGAGTCCTTCAAATAATATTTTGAACTTTGTACAAGTGGGTTTAAGATGTAATCTAACCAAATGGAAATATTTTCTGTCTTATATTTAGCAGCTGAAATAATTGGCCTGAAAGGGGGTTTAATAAGATCTTTCTGTAATTTTGGGATACCAAACATAGTTCCCATCTTTGGAAATTCAACCAATAAAAAATAGGAAGGTTGGTAGGTGGTCGCTCAGACTGAGACAACCTGATTGACTAATTTGATCTGGTCAGTTTGTCAATATCCAATCCAGGATTGATTGCCTCTTTGTTGTTTTATCAACTCTAATTGGAGATTGGATGAGTTCATCATAACCATAGAGGTTAATGAAGTTTGTCGGGTTGCTAGAATTCCATGTTATCCAATTGATATTGAAATCCCCTAGTAAAATGGTTTCTTGAGGAAGTGAGTTAGAGGCCCAGAGGAGTAGATTTCTAAGGTGTCTATGTTTTTACCTGGTGGAAGATCGCAGCCAATTAAGTTGATGTTTTTTCTAGCATTAATGTATAATTTAGCAAGCATAATTTTTGCTGTTCCTAATGTAGGTAATGGTAGGTCATGAATTTCAATGTTTAATTGGTTTTTAAATAAAATTGCTATGCCTCCACCTTTTTTGTTTGTTCAATCTTTTTGTAGTAAATTAAAGCCAGGTGGATTTATTTCATGTTAGTTGTGTGGTGGCCAACTTTTATAATTAAAAAGTGATTTGAGGTGAGAAGGTGTGCCAGATGATGTGACGGGCAGAGATTACCCTTCATGGTTGTGGAAACTGGAATACGTAGGACTCCATCTTGTTTTTTCTGACTATGTTCAGATTTAAGCATATGTGATTCTATCTCTGCATTCCAGCAGTATGCTGAGGACCACTGAGCTGTGCTACAGACTCTGCCTGTGTCCACAGTGAGTGCATATGAACCCAAGGCTGCATTCATGAGCAGCTGAGAGTGAGTCATGCTTACATGTGACCACATGTGTTGGCCTATTACTGCTATTCATAGAGATAAACATAAAAGGGCCTAATTTGCATACACAACATGCAAATGGACATGAATTTATATGAAGTAGTTGAATATCTCCATATTAGCTTGTGAGTATTAGAGTTAGGTGGTAAATGTCTTCGGAAACCATGAATTTCTTAAAGAAAGGAAAAATAATAAAAATATTAAAATTTAATACGCGATACTTAAAGTGATGTAAATTAGTGGGTTACATTGAAGAAATGTTTGTTTTACTGATATTGTGGGCATATTATCATGGCTATAATGAAGAGAGTAAAGTTGTCATTTGTAAGTGGGAAATCATTACAGCAGCAGTGGGAAATGATCAGTGATCACTGATAAAATTATTAGTTTGGTGTCATGTAGTGATTTTGCATATGTACATATATATAATAATTGTGAAGTACTGAGTTAATAAGAATGTGTTGCTGGATGAAAATAAGTGTGTACTTACTTGATTTCTGAGCGTTACTGAAAAACGAAAAATAACAGTATTCTGAATACATGAAAATGGTAGTGGCTAGAGGAAGGATGAATCTGTTAAAAAAGTGATTGCTTTTCTGTTCTGAATGTATTTATGATACTGCAACTATAAGATTAGCACAACACTACTTGGCTGGATTGTGATTTTGCATGTTTATATAACTAAGGGGTTATAGGAGGATGGCAAGCACATATGGTCATTGTTGTGTTGTTTGACTGATGAATATTGTGTATGACTGTAGCCTTTTTCACATACAGTGATAATGTAAAATAAGTAATCAAGGCAGAGAATGGACAACTTCTACCATGATAAAAAATCACATCTTCTTGGCAGCCCTTAGAACAAATGGGAAATGTGTATTTGGTAGAGGGGGGCCTGGATAAGCTGACAGAACTAAAACCTGGAATCAAGTTGTCCTGGACATTAATGCACTGGGTGTCAGAAACTGCATATTAACATAGGGCAAGAAGAAGGCAAATTATTTTGTAGGATATGCAAGAGGCAAGGTGAAGCAGAATACAATTGCCTGTACCAGTACTGCAGGGGAGGGGGCCTCCAACAATTATCCCATTAACAACAGAAGAGGAACACCTCCTATCCAACTGTGGGGATGACTATGACACAGAAGGTGATGGTACTGAAATAATGAGAGGTGGTCTGGACACTGGATATTACCAACATCTGCAGCAACAACACTCGTCTACTCAGTAAGGCTGGTTTAAAAACAGTGACGTATATTTACATTAAAGTAGAAAAGTGAAAGCTGACAAGGAATCATTACGGTAAACACCTAAACATTACTATTAATAGGGAAACTTTCTACATCTGCACTGAATGGCAATGAAGACAGTGTGCATGGTAAGTGACCCCTATACCTCCTTAAAAAGTATACACTTCCTTTACTAGTAATGCTTTCAAATCATTTCTTACAGGGCCAGCAGCAGAAACAAACAGTTCCACTGTACCAGTAGATGTGGACATCAGCAGCGCAATGGCTGTTGAGGATAATGATGATGATGATGATGAAACCATAGTTTTATTTATGAGGCAGCCTGAGGAAAGGGACACGCAGTCTCTGAGTTTAGTGGCAGGATCTCACCCCAGCAATGTTAGCAACTCTGCAGGATGTGAAAATGCATCACAAAGTCAAGCACATGCTGACATTACATTCACACTTGTACAGGAGGAAAACCCATCCACCACTATACCAGTATCTCCAAACCCAGGCAAACACTATTAGGATGATGGCAGACATTCAGCGGTAACAGTGTCTACGGTGGTACCTTTACAAAGGGGAGCCAGGTGCAGGAGTAAGTTACATCTACTCCTGGAAACATGTAAGGCATTGGCTGCCCAGCAACAAATGTGCCATGACATTGTTAGGGCTCAGAGCACTGCCACAGAGTCAGCTAGAAATGGTCAGAGTCCTCTAGGGTATATGTGAGTATTTCCAGCACTACATGGAACTGGTAGAGACTAGGAATAATGCCATGATCACTCTGATGTGTAGTACTTTGGCACACCAAGCACTGGTAACACTAGTTAGCACTTACCAGACTTGAGCAGGAGTTAATCTTGGAAGGGGAAGGGGGGTAGAGTACTGTCTGGACATGTAAGGGCAGATCACATGGCACTACAATTGCTTCTCAAGAAAGTACTGTAATTAGTCAGGAGGAACAGCAGCAACAGATTTCATGCAGGCTATGTCAGTGTTCATCTGTACCCAGCAAAACCTTTAATTCGAGTTCCCATTCATGGTCTCACAGCACTGTCAGATCAGTGCCTGCAGGATCACCTTCATCAAGTAGGTTACAACACTGGACCACCTCACCATCCAACTCTCACGACAGCCTCATTTCAAAATCACTTTCACTATCACCTAGCCTATCTTTAGAAGATGTGTATGACTCATTTGGCCTTGACCTTCTGTGATTCAAGTGTGATATTTCTGTTACTTACAAGTTCAATTTCACAAACACAGGTCAGCTTTTAACTTGAAATGAAATACATTACTTAAGAAAAAGGTGGGGCGGGGTGGGGTGCTTAGGGCACTATACAACTCTATGCATTTCATTCTTGTAATGGTACTGCTTAAAACCTCAGGTAACTATGGAAAGAAATCTGTATGACATAACATAAGGTTGCAGTCATTTATACCAATGTTCTAGGCATTACCATTTCTACAGCTGGCAGTGACCTTCAGCTCCAAAGTAGTAGTACATATTTTTTTCAGGAAAGCACATTAATGAGAATATTACAGAGTAAAATGAGTATCCTGCCATGTAAACAAACACTGCTGTCACTTAACCCTCACCACTGCACAAATAATGATATTTTTTGTCTCTGAAGTCACATATTATCATGTATGACAAAATAAAATAATCTCATCGGCTGTACCTCAACAGACAACATAAATCCAAACTGAGAAAACATTCATCATCATCTTCTTTCGGCTGTTCCCATTAGGGGTTGCCACAGCGGATCATCTGTTTCCATTTCTTCCTGTCCTCTGCATCTTGCTCTGTCACACCAACCACCTGCATGTCCTCTCTCACCACATCCATAAACCTTATCTTAGGCCTTCCTCTTTTTCTGTTACCTGGTAGTCTCATCCTTAGCATCTTTTTCACAGTATACTCAGCATCCCCCCTTAGCACATGTCCAAACCAACATAATCTTGCTTCTCTGGCTTTGTCTCCAAACCTTCCAACCTGGGCTGACCCTCTAATATACTTATGCCTAATCCTGTCCACCCTCGTCACACCCAGTGCAAATCTTAACATCTTTAACTCTGCCACATCCAGCTCTGACTCCTGCCTTTTTGTCAATGTCACTGTCTCCAACCCATATAACATAGCTGGTCTCACTACCCTGTAGAACTTCTCTTTCACTCTTACTGGTACTAGTCTGTTACAAATCACTCTTGACACTCTCTTCCACCCACTCCATCCTGCCTGTACTCTCTTCTTCACCTCTCTTTCACACTCACTATTACTCTGAACCATTGATCCGAAGTATTTAAACTCATCCACCTTCACCACCTCTACTCCCTGCATCCTCACCATTCCTCTATCCACCCTCTCATTCACACACATATATTCTGTCTTTAGTCCTGCTGACCTTCATTTCTCTTCTCTCTACAGCATATCTCCATCTCTCCAGGGTCTGTTCCCTACTCTCACTACAGATCACAATGTCATCATAGCCCACGGGGACTCCTGTCTGATTTCATCTGTCAACCTGCGTTCACCATTGCAAATAAGAAAGGGCTCAGAGCTGATCCTTGATGTAATCCCACCTCCACCTTAAATGCATCCATCACTCCCACCGCAGATCTCACCACTGTCAGACTACCCTTGTACATATCCTGTACCACTCTTACATACTTTTCTGACACTCCCGACTTCCTCATACAATACCACAACTCTTCTATAGGCACCCTGTCATATGCTTTCTCTAAGTCTACAAAAACACAATGCAACTCCTTCTGACCTTCTCTCTTCTTCTCCATCAACACTCTCAGAGCAAACATCGCATCTGTAGTGCTCTTTCTCGGCATGGAACCATACTGCTGATCACTAATCATCACGTTCCTTCTTAACCTAGCTTCCGCTACTCTTTCCCATAATTTCATGCTGTAACTGATCAATTTAATCCCTCTGTAGTTACTACAGCTCTGCACATCACCCTTATTCTTAAAAATTGGTACCAAAAATGTTTTTCTCCATTCCTTAGGCATCCTCTCACTTTCCAAGATTTCATTAAACAATCTGGTTAGAAACTCCACTGCCATTTCACCTAAATACCTCTGTGCTTCCACAGGTATGTCATCTGGACCAACAGCCTTTCCATTCTTCATCATCTTCATAGCTATCCTTACTTCCGCCTTGCTAATCCATTGCACTTCATGATTCACTATCCCCACATCATCCAACCTTCTCTCCCTCTCAATCTCTTCATTCATCACCCCCTCAAAGTACTCTTTCCATAAGCTCAACACACTCTCCAAAAAAACAATACAATATATTTTCATTCAAATGCAAGGTATGAACTCATATTAAACACTGAATTAACAGTTTTTACTAATTATACCACTTGAGGATATTCAGTTCGTGCACACTATGTAAACCAACTCAATGGAAAGTATCGTGCAAAACAGTTAATTGTGATTATTACTTATATGATGCCTTAACTCATCACTAAACAGGAGTCAGTGAGAACATAGGCATGACTTTTACAAACAGTAATATAAGTAACTGTTCTGAAATAAAAAAAGAAAAAAATATTTCAAGATGAGAGAGAATGTTGGATAAACAGTGACAGCAGACCATGCACCATAAAGCATAGCCCACAGATGTCACTGCATGCATCAGTGCATGCTGTGTTTATTTTTACAAGAAAGGAAGTACTAACCTGAATTTTATGGGGGATAGTTCTGGACTAGACACTACCCCTTTAACTGCACAGCCATATTCCATGCATGATCCTATTGCATGGGGTCTCAAACTACTACTGCTGCTGCTGGCTGGTCATCATTAGTCATATTTTGGCTTGAACTAGGAACTGCAGTGACAGCAGGGCTCACTTCACAACCAGACAGGTGCATGATCATGTTGTGCAGAATGCAACATGCAGGAAATGTCCTGCATGCAGTAGCTGGGTCATACTGAAGGGCAACCCTAGACTCATTCAGGCATCTGAAATGGCTCTTCAAGATGTCAAAGACCCTCTGATTCCAGGGGTGAATCTCCTATTACCCATCCACTCATCAAGGTTTTTCTTAAAGAGTGCTAATGATGAGCTCTGCTTGATGTAGATGGGAATTTTGTTCCAGAGCATTGGAAGTCTCTGGGTCAAGAATCTATCCCTCCAGCATGTTCTATTTATTGATGTGGTGAGGTTTTAGGTCCCTAGAGCGTGTAGCTCAGGGTGATTGGGATTTTTTTAAGTGGAGCATGTCCATTAATTCTGGGTTTGACATAGTTTTGTATGTCAGGCAGAGATCTCCTCAGAATAAGCATTATGCAACCGAGTAGAGTTGGAGTTTCTTGAGCCGGTCGACATAGGACAACTGTTTGAGGCCAGCAATCCTCTTGGTGAGGTACTTTTGGACCCTCTCCAGTTGTTGCAGGTGTCTTGTGAGGTACATCCCAAACAGGGCATTGTACTCAATGAGGGGTCTGATAAGTGATGAGTACAGGGGGACAATGACTTCCTTTTTTCTAGATGCAAAACCTTTTGTGATTAGGTGGGCCACATAGAAAGATTTTCTGACCACTGTGGCTATGTGATTGTCAAAGGAAATGTTACTATCCACTTGGGTCCCAAGGTCTCTTATCGCACTTTCTGTGTTAGGTGGACTTCCCCTATTTGGTAATTCATGGGTGCCATGTTTTTACCAAAGGGGATGACAAGGCACTTTTTGGCACTTAGTTTGAGGCCATGGTTTTGGCACCAGGTATCTGTATCAATGAGGCCTTTTGCAGGATGTCTATGTCAGTAGGGGAATCGATTATGGCACCCAGTTTGCAGTCATCTGTGAACTTGGTTAGCCATAGACCCCCCAGTGTTCACTTGCACTTTGGAGATGTATATACCGAACAGGAGAGGTCCCAAGACTGAACCCTGGGGCACTCCACTTGTCACTGGTTTGGAGTCGGATCTGGTGTCTGCAACTCTCACTGTGTGGGTTCTGTCCATGAGCCAGTTGGCTACTCATCTCGTGATGTAAGGATTTATGTTAAGGTTAGTGAGTTTATCTATGATTCCTGAATGGGGGATAGTATCGAAGGTGTTAGCAAGGTCCAAGTAGGCTGTGTGAACCACCTTGCCTTTGTCTATGGCCTTGGTAACTGTTTCAAAGAAGTCTACCAGGTTTAGGAGACAAGATCAACCCTTTACAAATCTGAATTGGGTAGCATCCAAAGTTTGGAGGTTACCAATGTCTTTGTTTATGAGTTCCATGATGATACGCTCCATGGCCTTGCAGACCAGGCTTTTCAGACTAATAGGTTGATAGTTCCCAGGGTCTGTGGTGGCTCCCCCTTTGTGGAGTGGGATAACTGTTGCTGTGTGTCATTTAGTTGACACATAGCCTGTGGTGAGGCTGTGATTAAACATGGAGTTTAGGTGGGGGGCTAGTTCATTTTGGAGTATGTGTAAGATGTAGCCTGGGATGTTGTCCGGTCCCATGGACGCTGTATTTTTGGCTTTAGAGAGTGTAATTTTTACCTGCGTGTTTGTGATTAACGGTGCTCTACAATCATTTGGTATAGTTATAGGCCCTTTGGGGGGTGAGTGGGGAGTAAAGTTAGCACTGAACTTATCTGCCAAGATGTTGGCAATATCAGTTGGCTCTGTATATTTTGTGCCGTTCTGTTGTAGCTCAGCACAGATCTGGGTGTTGCCATGGAGATTCTTGACATAGCTAAAGAATGCCTTGTGGTTGTCTTTGGAATCCGTGGCAATTTTTTTTCAAAATTCGCTTTGGAGGATTTTATGAGGGATCTTAGTTTCTTACTGAGGCTCATCAGGGAGGTCCTCCATTCATGGGTTTTTACTCTCTTTTGCAACAGTTTCTTCCTTCTGTTGTAGAGTTTGTTAATGGCAGGGGACCACCAGATTGGCTTCTTTTTTTGGGAGGATAGTGTCTTGGTTTTGTTAGGGATAGCACGATCCATGCACTCATGCAGGTGTTTGTAGAGTGCTTTTGTATAGGATTCAGCAGTTGTGACTGTATTATCCATCTGCAGGGGCATCACAAAGTTAGCCACTTCTGTTTTGAGTAGCGTGAAGTTCGCTTTGGAGACATTTTTTACTAAGGTTTCCTTGTGTGGGGGTGAGGTCGGGATGTGGATATCTAGGGTGATTAGTTTATGGTCTGATCTAACCAGTGATGAGATGATCTCGGGCATTGAGCACCGGTCACCCATGTTGGTAATGACCAGGTTCAGACTATTGTTGCCCCTGGTGGGGGGGTTGACAAGTTGATCCATAGCATTAGAGTTTATAAATTCCAAGACTCATTGAGCAAGGGGATTAGTACAAGAGCAGTTTTCCCAGTTTATGTTCGGATAATTGAAATCGCCCATTATTAGGGTATTTGGTTGGACCCTCATTTTTTCCAGTGTCTCTAGGAATGAGGCGTGTGGGTCCTGGGTTATGGTGGAGGATCTATAACAAGCTACAATTTGGAATGCAATTTTGCCCAGGGTTAGTTGCACTTGGATGATCTTAGAGGCATTGTGTTGTGCAACTAACCTGGAGGTGTGGGTATCCTTGATGAATATGGACACACCTCCACCCTTAGGGTTTCAGTCCGGGTTTTGTGGCCAAATTGTGTGGCATGAATTATAGCCTGGTAGTGCTGGGGTGCTCTCAGGAGCCTTGAACCAAGTCTCAGTCACTGCACAGATATTGATGTTCTCCAATTTGAGGAGTGCCTCGAGTGAGTGCATTTTGAGGTTTAGACTCCTGGCATTGAGCAGCATTGCCCTCAGTTTTTTGTCATTTGTAGTTCTTACGGTGGTGGGTTTGTCTGTTGAGCCTTGCCTAAAAAAGGCACTATGGGGGCGGCAAGAGCCTTGGCCAATACAGGTGTAGGCCATCTTTGGCGAAGCATCATGGCCTGTGAAGCATGTCATCCCAGGCAGACAGATACTGGATCCCCTGTGAATGACACCAGAAGCTTAGCCAATTGTTGAAGTTGATCATTTTATCCTTGTACTGTGGTATCATTCTTGGTGAAGGCAGGATGCTACTCAGGGCTAGCTGACAGTAACCCTATCTTTGTCCAACCTGGTGAGTGGGACGTCCGTGTGCCTGACTATAGAGTCAGTTATGACTAGTGTGTTGGGTATGATGTTTTGCCTTATGGGCTGTGGTTGTGTGGCACACCGAGTTTGTGTGCTATGTGTTGTTTGGGATGTGCTGGTGGGAGGAGGTTGCTTGTGCGGTTGCTTGGGTGGTCTCTGTTGCCTAAGCAGATTTAGATTTTTACTCCAGAGCCTCCGTATATGTCTTGGTGTTTCTATGTGTGGGCATTGAAGGTGCTGGTTTAGTCAGTCTATGTGACGTGGGTGGGGTGCTGTGAGTTTTTACCTTCTCCTCTTGACTGTCTGTTCCAGTCTTGGTTGGAGAGAGCTTTGCCTCTAGATTGGCTGTATAGATGCATCTCTTGCAGGTATTAGTGTTTGGTGGTAGGAGGAGAGGGTTGTCTGTGTACATGAGGCAATTGTAACATTGCCTCAAGATTCCCAGGTTCATCAGCTAGACTGGAGAGTGCACCAGAAATTGTTCCTTGGACATGCCTGAATAATCTGTAAAGACTGTTCTCTTTTTGTTAAGTACGGATGTATATAGACTATTCCCTTCTGGCTAGCGAGGGGGTTGAGTGCTGGGGGTTATTTAGTGTTACAGCAGATTTGGAACAAGTGCTGGGCTAGAAGATGCGGGTCTGAGTGCTTAGGCTGAAAGACTGACAAGTTATAAGGGAAAATTTGAAGAGCAGACTTTGTGGAGGGATACTTAATCCTAGCTAACCGGAGCTGCTCAGTGCGAAAAAAACGTGCAAATGCGGGGTTTTATAGCAGAAAGATGAAAGGGATAGAAATTAGCCCAAAATGGCCAATAAACTACACATTCTGAGCTGAAAACCACTCCTCCAGGGACAGATAGGCTGTTCAAAGCTCCCCACTCTCACTGGTGAACAGAGAAACTTCCTTCTATCCAAGTAAGGTATGGGCAACACAGAAACTACAATACAGCCCTGGATTCAGCAAACTCTGAAAACTGGACTCTACAAGCTTCAAAAAGGTGGGAAACAAGTGTAGATATAGGCTATTTTTTTTTCAAGAAGTTAAGGCAAATACAACAAAATAATCACTTTAAAGCACAGTAAAATGGCTATTGCACTTGAGTGCATAGTCTACAACAGTTAAAACAGTTTAAATGCTCACAGAAATTATTTTAAAAGTGCAAACAGTAAGTTAGTACAATAAACAGCTGAAACAGGCTTTTTAGTTTCAAATAAATGCTAGAAACCAAGTGTTTAGGTGGAATTAGCAATAACTATCAAGATACAAGCCAAAAAAGTACTTAATCAATCCAAAGTCTCTCTTTTCTCCTTCTGCTGCTGTAGGACTCTGCAGGACAACTGGGCAGGATCTTGCTGAGCTGATACAAGTGCAAAGAAAAAATGTGCAAATGCAGGTTTTTATAGCAGAAAGATGAAAGGGATAGAAATTAGCCCAAAATGGCCAATAAACTACACATTCTGAGCTGAAAACCACTCCTCCAGGGACAGATAGACTGCTCAAAGCTCCCCACTCTCACTGGTGTTGTAGTTCTCTTCTGCAGCTCCAGTTGGATATATATATATATATATAACTTACCAGCAAGATGACCACTGGCCATCCTTCCATGCAGGAAGAGGCAGCAGTAGAATGAACTTAAGTGCCAGATATGGGAATTGTGTGCACTGCCAGGATGCTGGGCAAACATGTTTGTGATGCACCCCCATGCATCACACAATACCTGGCAACTGATGGAATGGTTATCCCTTCCTATTGCATTACCATTCCCCCTGTGGACCAGAAGGGGCCCTAATTACAGCGTGGGTGCAATCTGGTGCACTGAATACCTCAGGAAAACATGCCACTCCATAAAAGGCATGCATAGTCCTGGCGCAGTCCTGAGGTGACACTTGGAAATAGATGTATTGATCCACACATGCAAAGAGTACATCCAGGAACTGCTACAGTATCCTTGAAGCAGAAACCTGTGCGATCCCCAACTTGTCCTTGGTCTGTCTCTCGATCATCCCCGAGGCAAGTACAGTGAGAGCTATACATATCTTAGTGTCCACATGTCCACAGGGACAGGAAGTGCAAGCATTCCAGCAGTATCCCTTTGGGGGCATACACTCTCAGTAAGACCTTTATAATATTCCTGACCACTCTGAACTTGTCAAGTATTTCATGATTATCAAAGATATAGTGAGTTATCCTCTGCCTATACCTACTTCTTCTTAACCTGTGAGCACCACCATGCACAAGTGGTTCTGGCTGTGCCAATACATGCTACATACATTTGGAAATAGTAAGGCTAGCAGCAAGTGACGCATTTTCATGGACTGCAAAGTAGATAGGATTGGCAAGACTCCTCATTGTATAATGAATCTGTGGAAAGAGCAGAAGAGCGGAAAAATTCTACTATGAATTGCAAATGAATGTGAGAATGCTTCATTAGCATACAGTGGGCTACATCATTCCTCACTGATATCTCATTATGAGTTAATTTGTTTATGCTCATTTGAAGTAATCACATATGAGCATAAGGGGTCTCTAAGGATCACTGCTTAGCTGCACTCATTCAAGGACAGCTTGGATAACTTTAATACTTCTGCGCACTGACTGTGAATATCACCCTAAACATCATCAAACATAAATCAAAATACTTGACCAAAACATACATATGTAACATATGCATTTCAACACTGTATGCATATGTTAGGCATGTTAATTTAACCAAAGTGCAGTTCTGATCATAGGCAAAAGCCAAAATTGCCTACTGGAAAAAAAAATTAAGTTTAACAGGAGTCGGGAAAGCAGCTGCCACTTTTTTGTAATTACCTCAGTGAGGGACAGTTCTACTTGTCAGCATAGCACCCCTTTTCAGTCGGTTTCTTCCAGGAAATTGTAATGTTAAAGGGAAACCATATCCTGTCTATATATATATATATATATATATATATATATATATATATATATATATTAGGAATGATAACTGTAAATATATATATTGTTATTCAGAAATGATAACTGTAAATATATATATATAATTCAGGAATGATAACTGTAAATATATATATTGTTATTCAGGGATGATAACCGTAATTCAGGAACATGGTATTTGCCTGCACTGCCAGCTGCCTAGGTTTGACTAATAGCCTAGCAGTTGGAGTTGGTCTTTCCTTGGGTTAGAACAACATGCTTGTGGGTGCATCGTACCTGTGAGCCTCTGATATGCACTGGGGATCCGAAAAGAGGCATTCCCTGGCAATGGGACAAGGATGCTAAACAGTATATCTGAGTGATGCCTCTCACTGTACCCACTACACATCCAGATTTATTGGCTGGAAGGTTGTTGTTGTGTTGTGTCTTTCGGCTTTTCCTGGTTAGGGGTCACCACAGCGGAACTCCGGTCCACTAATAATTGGTAGTTGATTTTTAAGTGCAGAGTTACCAGCCCTGATGCACAACCTTCAATGAAGGTATGCCCATTCACACATGAGGATAGAATCTACAATATACAAAAAGCCAGCAAATGCCTGAAGACACACCAGCAGGAACAGCATGCATGCACCACACACCCCCAAAGGGACACCAAAGGCACAACCAACAAGGGCCAGCAAGCTCAACACTGAAGAGGCCAACTCCACAGTTCAAGCAAAAGAAACAATGCAAGAATCCAAAGGGAACAGCCACTCCAAACACAATGAAGACAGTACACATAAGGAAATCACAGAAGGCAGAATAGACAAACATAGGCCGACCCCCGGCAGAGATGCAGCACAACAACCACAGAATCCGGACAGAAGAGACAAAGTGGTGAGACACGACACCACGTCCAATGCCAACACTAGGGATGCATGCAAAACAATAGAAAAAAAACGGCCTACACTAATGGCCATGCCAGAGATCAAAAACACAACAGGAGAAAAAACACAACTCTCATACAGGAATTCGGAAACACCAAAACAGAAATCATGCTACAAGGCTGGAAGGTAACAATAATAATTAAAAAAATAAATAAAAGTCTCCTTGACATTCTTGTATCCAGTGGAGTAGCTGTGGTGGGGGTGGGGGGCAGGCCACTTTGGGCAGCACTTTTTAATAAACAAGAAGATGTGTGTATTGTCCTGAACAATATGAAATATTTTATTTAAAAAAAAATACTTTTTTTAAGGGCATTCTTCTTTAAGAATGCCCTTTGTGTCTAGTTGCACAGATGCAGAAGCTGAGATTGTTTACGTCTTCTTCTTCCGCGCGGGTGGAATTTGAATTCCAGAAGACATTTGGACTGTGCAGCAGACAACCACGAATGGTCAGACAGGTAAGAGGTGTGTGTGTGCGTGTGTGTGTGTGTGTGTGTGTGTGTGTGAAGTGGACTTTGATTATTTAAATTATGTAAGGGGGGATTCTTGCAGAAATCTGGTGCTCATTTATGCAGCAAGATGCTGTATGGGGAGATGTTGAATATAAAACATTTTTGAAAGGTATTTTCTTTATATTGGGGAATGCATTGGAAAGATTTTATGTTTATGGGTAAAGGGGAGATTTCAATATGATTCCATAAAGTCTATAAATTTATTAAGATATATGCACAGAGATAGGTCAAAGAGCTAAGAAGATACGTATGCTATATGTTGTTACTGTCAATTTTAGTATTTTGTTATTACTGTATTTATGCATCTCTTAGTGTCAAACTTCATAGTATATTTAATGAGAAGCATTATCCTAGTGCTATTGACAAGAATGCATCTTCATATCATTAAAAGGACAATAAAAAAAGAGTAGTTATTTGTATGTGAGGCTGCTAGTAATGTGGGGCAAGAGACAGCAGTAATTAATAGGACTGTTTTAGGGCAATCAGCAATGAAGCATATAGATGCACATAGTAATTCAAAAGGAAGTCAGGTCTCTTTAATGAATCCCATCTCAAATACAGCTGATATTGAAACTCCAGGAACTGTGCTATTCTGTAACAACAGTTAATTTTTGATGATAACAACACTGTTTCACTAGTGAAAATTTTCAGTACAAAAGACTTATGATCTAGTTGCATTGATTGGAATAATTTCCTTTAAGCAAGCTTTTCAAAAATTGACATACACCTATTAAAAAGGGTGGAGAAGGAAGGTGTGGAGTCATAGAAGCTATAATTAGATAAAAGAGATAATTGAGGCTGAAGATAAAAAAAGGTTGAGATATAAGAAGAAAAGATGAGGAAGGGATGGGTTTGGTCCATTATGCTCTCAAGTAACTCTTTGCAAATAAGCTGCTTGGTATTAAGATGTTGTACTAATGTACTGGCGAGCCAGCAAGTCAAGAGACCAGTATCCTAACTTGTGTATTTTCTCACTGACAGGCATCCATTAAAATAATCACATTTTACAGGATTCAAGAAACTCTGCTCCCCCTTATGGAGGACTGTATCTCAATTATCACCTCCTACTTCTATGTATACCAACTTTCAGATCACACCGTTGTGGAGAAAGAGGCCAATCTGTTTACATAGAACTGTTATTCCCCCTCCATCTGTGATAGCAGTTAATCAGTCAGTCAAGATCTGGTACGTCAAGCGGGCATCAGTGGGACAGTGATGGGAACTTAACTAAGTACCTCTTGATGAGTTGTCCCTCAAGGAAATGGATGATATATAAAGGGTTGCATCTGGTTGTAATTTACTGAGCTAACAAAAGGTAGTCGACTGAAGAAGGAGATTGGAGTGTGTGCAGTATATGTAGGTGGCTCAGGAGATGAGAGGAGTGATTTTTATTTATTAATTTAAGTTTGCTTACTGGGCTAATACACTGATTACAATACTCCATTTGTAGGCATAGCCTGGGTGAAGAAATTTGCAAAAAAATAAAGCAGAACTAGTTCTCAAACATGGAGTAATGATAAGAGGTGCAAACTCCACCAGACAGTTGGAACAATGAGCATTGAAGGGTCATTTGGGGAAATGTTTCATTTTGGTGCTTGTGCATACCTGGACATTTTAATGCAGGGGTCGCTTGGATGAATGTTTCATTTTTTTTTTTTTTTTGATACACATACAAACGAAGAAACCAGATAAAAACACTGCCAGTAAATGGAAGAACAAGACGCCACAACCTTCTTTAGCGCTTTCATCCAATTTAATAAAAAATGAACTTCATCAGAAACAACACCCATACTAATTACAGCATTTAAATAAATAACAATCATGTCACATGTTACTGAATACACCAATGAAATGTAGTATACACTCCATATTTATGTCATGATTTACAAACATTTTAAACCACAAATCATTCTTTTTTTCCCTCAAATATTTTTTTTTTATTTTCAATTAAATAACATTTACATAATATTTTCAAATATCATTTTAAACAACTATATACAATATTTACAATAGATTGACTTTCAATTACATACACTGTATGTTATTAAATATAGAATTAACAGATCAGTTATCAGAGATACAATATTGATTATTGCAGAGTGTCCAACAAAGATATAACTTTCTTCCAAGGATTATTTACCAATGGCCTAGGATAGATTCATAGTTCTTTGATTTGTATTTCATTCAATGCAGTTGTTTTCAGTAAAGTGTAGAATTCTTCCAAGGTTGGGGGTGTATTTGAATTACACCTTCTGGTTACGCATTTCCTAGATATAGCAAGTATTGTCCATAACAAATACATATTTGTCTTATTCAGGTAGGGACCTTCATTTACATTTAGTATTATCCATACTTTAGTTAAGGTAAAGGATTCATTAAATAAAGCTTGTAAAAATTGATTAATTCCATTCCAGTATATAATTTAATTTTATTACATTCATAAAAAATATGAATCCAGACTGCTTTATTTGACTTTTCACATCTCCAGCAAAAAACATTTGTAGTAGTACTGAACTGTTTAATTCTATCTGGTGTTAAAAATGCTCTATGTAAGTATTTCCAGTTAAATATTTTCCAGTTCTGTGTGTTAGAGGTGTAATTAACTGATAGTAAGATGTTACTTTTAATTTCTTCTGTTAACTGCAATGACTGACCTTTTGTTAAGAACTGCCAGTATGATGGTTTGGGAATTGTTTTGTATGTTATTAACTCTATATAGATTTGAAATGGATTTTTTCTTTTCACCACTATTATATATACAGTCATGCAGAAAACTTATTTGATTAGGAATATCTTTAAATGAGGAATTATTAATTAATCTGCATAAATCTTGAGTATACATTAGAATGCTTTGTAAGGTTAACCAGTCCTGTGTTGGAATATTGTAAGCAGTTTTTATCATATGTATATCTAAAACATTTAATTTATTTACACACTGAAGCCAGCATAAGAATCCATTTTGTTCCCAGAAGGTTATTGTTTCCCTATATATTTTGTGAGGAAAGTTCTTAGTAATGGTAAATGGGGTTAAAAGGTCAAACCAACGTTTTAGATCTATGTTTACATTGATAAGTTTCCTAAAGGAATTGATGTAATGATTAATCAGTGTTGTTTTAGAAGGTTTTGTTATATTATATTGTATACTTATGCATAGTATGTACCAAGGTTTGTTTGATTTGTCTACTATTAAACATTTTTTAACAGATTAAATTAATTTGTTAATATAGCTGTTGTTAATTCTTTCCAGTTGGCAAAATAATTTGGGTTTATCCAGTCTATTGTAGTTTTAAGCACAGATGCTTTTATATATGTTTCAATTTCTGGGAAGTTCAGTCCTCCTTGTTTCCAGTGTCTAATGTGATGAGTTAGAGCTACTCTATTCTTTTTGGGATACCAAAAAATTTTATTAAACATGAGTTTATTTCTTTAAGAATGCATCTTTCAGGAATTAACTGTATTGCTAATGCTACATATAGTATTTTTGGCAATAAGACCATTTTTTATTAATTGCAATCTGTCTTCAAAAGTTAATATAATTTTGTTCCACTTTTCTATATATATTTTATTGTTTCAATAATGTTTTTATAATTTATTAATATTGTTTTGTTTATATTTTTGCATAACACTATTCCTACATAATTTAGCATGTTCTTGTTTTCCTATGATGGATTTATCTGTAACTTGTAGTTCTTTTTTCTTATTTAAAAATAGAAATTTTGATTTTGATCTATTAAAGTGTAGATCTGAAATCTTATACAATTTATCCATTACTTCTTCTAGCTCTCCTAATGACTCTCTGGAGTTTGATAGGGTTAATAAAATATCATCAGCAAAAAGCATTATTTTAGATATGTACTAGTCATAGACTTCTATTCCTTTTATTCTTGGATTATTGCATATTATTTCTGCAAGTATTTCTATAGACAAAGCAAATAAAATAGGAGAAAGGGGCATCCTTATTTAGTACCTTTCGTTATATGGATAGATTCTGAGGTGAAAGGACCTAATTTAATGTAAGCTAAGTTATTAATATATATGTTTTTAGTAATAAGATGAAGGAAGGAGGAAATTCGAATAATGCTAAAGTTTTAAATAGATATTCCCAGTTGAGGGAATCAAAGGCTTTTTCTATGTCTAATCCAATTACAAGTGTTTCTCTATCTTCTTTATTCACATAATCTATGATTATGTATCCTTTTAATATTATCATGTGTGTGCCTATTATATAAAAATCCAGTTTGATCATTATTAATTGTCTTTGAAAGTGGGATTTTCATTCTGTTAACTAGGATTGACATGAATATTTTGTAATCATTATTCAGTAATGATACAAGTCTGTATGAGGTGCAAAGGTCTGATAGTTTATTATCTTTTAGAATTGGTGTTATGAGAGAATATTTCCATGAGGGTGGTATTTTTGCTTCTGACTGGACTTCTGGCAAAGTTTTATGAAAATGGGAGATTACTGTTGAATGGAAGAGTTTGTAAATTTCCATAATTATACCATCTATCCCTGGAGCTTTATTAGATTTACTTTATTTTATCTTGTCAACAGTTACTTTGTAGGATATAGATTTTTGTAGGTCTAGTTTTAAGTTTTCGGGAATTTTTTTATATTGATAAGGTTTGTATCTAAGTTTATTTGGTTGGTATCTAAATCTTCTTTTTTGAAGTGTTCCATATAATGGAACCGAAATGCTTCAAGGATATCTTCTATATCTAATACTTTTCCCCCTTTCTTTTCATGATATATACTACTAATGTTATTTGCTTTAGACTGTATTTTAATTCTTGTAGATAAGTTATGTCGATATCTGGGGGATGTGGCTAATAAGTTTATTTTTAATTTTTCCAAGGCTAGACAAGTTTTGTGTGTTAGAATTTCGTTATGTTTTTTATTTAATTCCTCTATTTCTTTTTTGACTTCTGGACAATTCTGATTTTTTTTTTTTAGATTTTGCTATCAAGAGTCTGATTTGCAAGTCTAATGATTTAAATTCCCACTCTCTAACTTTGTTTTGATACCAGCTAAGGGTCTTACCAAATAAATATGCTTTTAATGAGTCCCAAACCATGACTCTACCGATTTCTGTTGTATTATTAATTTCAAGAAATAATTGTAGTTCTGACAACATCCAGGGTCTGAATTCTTTAATTTTTCTGATATAAAATGGAATTCTAGTTGAGAGGATTAAAGGTTTAAACTCTGTTTGGAGCTTCATTATCAGAGAGTCATGATCTGAGAAGGGGCATGGAACTATTGAAAAGTTGAGGATTTTTGTTTGTAAATCTTGAACTACGGAATAATTTGTCTTTTCTGGTTTGTGTTCCAAATCTATGGTCTTTATTGGAAAATAATAAGGATTTATCATCTTTTACTTTAAACGTGTCTATTAAATGAAATGAATCAATCCATTTTATTACGGATTTTGAAATAGTTGCTAGGCGAAAAGACTTCTTGGTGGTTTCAGAAGCTTCTAAGGTACAATTAAAGTCTCCTCCCAGTATAAGATTTCCTTTATAATTGTTGGAAATAAAATCTAGGTTTTTTTTTAACCGTTCCTGCTCCAATTCCTGGGAACCAATATAGATTAGCTAAGGTCCATATTCCGTTATTACATTTAATTATAACAAATGCTAGTAGACCTTCTTTGTCTTCATATTTATAAATAACTTTTGAAGTGATTATGTTTTTCTTCCAGAGAATTGATGCTCCTTTTGTCTTTGTTCTACAGGAGGGTTGAGCTAAGACTCTATAGTCCTTAGGTTTCCAAATAAAGCTATCATTAGTCTTCAAATGCATTTCCTGGTGAAATACTACTTGTGCCTTATTTCGATTTAAATATTTTAGTAAGTTTGATCTTTTATTTGCATTATTTAAGCCATTAGTATTTAATGATAAGAATGTTAAATCCATTTCAAGTTATTGTTGGAAGAAACTTTTTGCTTCTTTTTTTTATTTTAATTATAGTAGTTATACCATATTCTCTGATAACATTGGATGTTATTTTTATGTATGTAAACTTGGGAGTGTAATTTGATGTTCTTTCTTCTTTAAATATAAGTAGGGTAAAATTCTGGTCAGGCTTTAAAAAAGTACTTCTATAAAACATTAATTCTAAAGTATCAAATACAAGTAAATATGAATTTCCCTTTAAACAAGGAATGAAAATAATTCCTAATCCAATAGTTAAAGATAGATCTATCGGATTATCACTCATACCTTTAACCAACAATATCAACTGAGCTCCATATGTTAAATTATTATATGGAGAATTTTCTTAAAAGAGATGTGAAATTATATATTACTCTATTATTGTTCTATACTATTTTATATATCAGGATGGAATGTTAGTAGTGTAAACAATTATTATGTTGGCTTAGAAAATATCCAATATTTAGTTACCCTTAAGAGATCCCAAACATGTCAGATATGTCATTTTGGATAAATTAAATGCAACAGAGGAGCATACACTAAATAAGCCAACAACAAATAGATTATTACTAAAATAATTTGACTAAAAGGACTCTACAGGAGACAATGAATGATTACCAATGAAATATGAATTTGCTGTAGGTGTACTGTCTTCCTTTACTTTCCCACTCTTCAGCTCACCAACTTCAATTTACACTTATGAAAAGACATGGCTTATCAATGGTATCCTGACTCTGAGTAGAGGTGCCCTACATTCTAGTGTGCAGTGCTTTTACATATTTATTGATTTACAAAGCAGAGTCTAAGAATGAACTATGATCACCCTGACAATTCCCATCCTGCATAGGGCACCTCCTGCTTCCAGAATGGGTAATCACATCAGGTCTAGAATGAATGTGAAGGTACCTATATGGTAATCAAGACTTACATTAGGTAAGTATTAATCAAATAGTGCTTAGAGCATCTTAGAGAGTTCTCGGGGCAGTTAGAATACTCTTAAGCCTCTCCTCCCTTGACCAAAAACAGAGGTTTCCCTTCCCTTTTCTTTCCCTTGTATTAAATCAGTACTAATAAAATAAATTCAGCAAACAAAGGTAAACAGAAATAACATTCAGTAGTCCATCTTGTACATGACTTGCAATCCATTAAACAAGTCAGTGACTAACATCACTTTAGTAAACATTATAAAGACAAATTAGAAATAATTTCCTAGCTCTTTAAATTTTCTGATAAAGCATAAAGTTAACAATAATTATTTTAACTAAAAGTATAAAGCATTTCAGTTTTTCCTTGCATGTATACATTTCTACTATTGTAGTGTCAATAGCTGTCTTTGAAATCTGTACAATACTTCACTTCTTCAAATCATTCCTTTTGCAATTCAGGTTTTGTTTTTCAAAACGGCAACAATATTTCAAGGGCACAGTTAATATTTAGACTGATGTTTCAAATAAATAACTTGTCAGTTGCCAATTGAGTTAGTTTAGAATGTATGGTTAGTGCAAATATAGCATGTTGCAAAAATAATATGTATGTTTTCATGTGCTCTAGAGACTGTCATATGCAAGTGACATATATAATGTAGCATATATAGAGCAGACAGCTTATGGATTCAGGCTGTTAAAGTAAATAATGCTTATTAATCAGGCAGTTTCATTTAAATTCACAAGTAATTTGGGGACATTTCAGTTGAGTTTCCAGCAATGTGTAGTCCAATGTGAGTAACTGAGTCCACTTTTCCTCATAAACATATGTCACAATCCATTAAACTAAGCAGAGTCTAACATCTGTGTAATAATCATTATAAAGACAAAGAATAGTAATTTCCCAGCTCTTCAAACTTTCTGATATCGCAAAATGTTGACAGTAAGCTAATTTAACTGGAAGACTAAAACATTTCAATACTTCCTTGTGAATATATATTTTTACTTTTACTGTAGTGTCAAGAACTGTCTTTGAAATCTATGCATTACTTCACTTCTTTCAAGTCATTCATTTTACAGTTCAGATTATAGTTGTCAAAATGTTAATAGCATTTCAAGGGCACATTTAATATTTAAACTGATATTTTAAATGAATAGCTATCAGTTACCAAGTGAGTTTGTACAGAGTGTGAGGTAAGTGCAAAGACAACATGTTGCAAAAAGTAATATGTATCTTTTCATATGCTCTAGAGACTGACAATTTCAAGTAACATATAAAATGTAACTTTTACAGTGCAGACAGCTTGTGAAATCAGCATGTTAAAGTGAGCATTATACCATGACCCCCCCAAAACATGCATGCTGATTGGCCAGCGTGCAAATTGTAAATCGAGTTATACTAATGGAAAAAGGTCCGGTTGCCCGGACTTTTTTCCATTAGTATAACTCTACTTTTAAAACACTGTCTCGCTATGTTAAATGGGTTTAACATAGCGAGACAGCTTTAAAATAAGCAACGGAGATCTCCGTTGCTTATTTTAAAGCTGTCTCGCTATGCTAAACCCATTTAACATAGCGAGACAGGTTTTAAAAAGCAACGGAGAAAGCAAGATCTCCGTTGCTTTTTTATTTATATGTTAAATGGGTTTAACATAGCGAGACAGTTTTAAAATAAGCAACGGACATCTCCGTTGCTTATTTTAAACTGTCTCGCTATGTTAAACCCATTTAACATAGCTAAAAGTAAAAAGCAACGGAGATCTTGCTTTCTCCGTTGCTTTTACTATAACTCTGATGTACTGCGCAGGCGCGCAGTACATCAGAACTGCCTCGGATGCCAGACATCTGCGGAAGGGCAGTAAACAGGCATTATACTATGCCATTATTTAAGAAAAGTAATAGTTTCTTTTCTTAAATAATGTCATGGTATAATAGCAATAACCCACTTCTGGGTGTGGGTAATGCTGTATTTACCCACGGTTGGCTTTGTTTGGTCCCTCGGGCTTCACCCTCGGGACCAAACCACGCCAACCGTGGGTAAATCCAGCATTACCCACACCCAGGCGTGGGTTATTGCTATAATACTTTTTAATCAAGCAGCTAAATTTCAGTGCACATGTAGTTTGGGAAAATTTCAGTTGTGTTTCCAGGAATATGTAATCCTGTGAGGATAAATCATAAAATATTTACAAATAACCCTATTATGTATTTATTTTACCTTGTTTAGGTTTTCATTTTAATAACCAAACATTACTTTTTATTATTATTTGTTATATGTGAGGCTAAATGCACTTCATAGATTCACAGTGTCCTTAGAAACTGCAGCAATTGTTTACTGTTGCTATGGCAACACAAACAGAATGTGAAGAAAGCTTTACTTCTCTTAACCAACAGTACATTTTCCCTCCTTTTTTATGTATTTGTTAATACTAAAAGGAAATAATTCAAAGGACATATTACATGAATGGAGCATTTCAGAGTTAATCATGAGCATGTCAACAATCCCAATAAGCATAACAGTGCCTATCATTAATCTAATAAATATTGTAATAACAATTGATTAAGTTCACTATTCCAATTAGTCTACCTTAAAAATAGATTATTTTAGACTATTTATCTATGTATAGATAGTGAGTTATTAAATATATACAGACTATATTAGTATAGTAAATAGGAGAGAATTTAGAAAGGGAGACAAGATGCAGTTGAAATAAATAATGAGAAAAGAGAGAAGAGAGAAAGAAAAGAGAAAATTAAGAGAAAATACATATATACTATGTATGTTGATTTACAGTATAAATATTCTATGTGCTATATAACCTTCCTTCTGTGAAAGAAAAGTACCCTGTTTTACATACCTGAGGTAATGTGAAAACTCTCATGTCTCATCTATTTTCAAAAAATATAGATAAAGATTCCAGTAGTTAGTTACCTTTGTTTTAAAATTCCAAGAAGTAAAATTGGTCCTTTAAAGTAATGTTAAAACAATTCATTTCATAGTAGATGCTTTGAGAGATTTGGCTGTAACAGTATCAGTCTTTTGCTTCTTATTTTTGACATCTGTCCATTTGTTTATTTTGTTCTCTTGAGAGAAGGTGACATCCAATCCATATCTTCTGGTAAAGTAATCACATTATTAGTTTTAATAAATGAAGAGGCTTACTCCAAGTCAATAAAAGTCCTCATCTAGTTGGCATACAGTATTCTTATCTTAGTTGGATATGCAAGTTGTGCCTTGATGTTATTTTGTTTCAGAAACTATATCATTGGCCACACTTTTTTCCTTTGTTCCATTATTCTAGATGAATAGCCGTTATCAAATCTTATCAGGCTCTGTTTATATTTTAGAGGTGCCTTCCTCCAAGCAGATCTTAAAATCAGCTCCTTGTACAAGTATGAAAGAAATTTGATAATTATTGACCTAGGAGGAGAGTTTGAGTTAGTGGCAGGTTTCCCAAGAGCTCTGTGTGCCCTCTCAATGCCAAAGGAAAGTCCTTCTTTTAAATTTAAAAAGTTAGGGATCCAGCTCGATAAAAAGGAAATAATATCCTCACCTTCTGTGTTTTCAGGTAATCTGAAAATTCTGATGTTATTTCTCCTCTCCCTATTTTCCAAGTCATCTGCTTTATTAACCAACCAAGTGTTTTGTTTAAGAAGCAGTTATTTCTGTGTTTCCTCTTCCTTAAGTCTGCTTTCTAAATCATTTAGGGAAACATCTATTCCTGTCATCCTTGTCTGGTGTTGTTGTAGAATTTTCTTGAGGGTGTCAGCCTGTTTTTGACTGCTTGTTTTAAGATTTTCCAGGTTCTCTTTAAAATCATCCATCTTCAATGACAACTCCTGCAGGGAAGATGCCATCTGTTGTAGTTCCTTCTTTAAACCAGCATCCTGGTGAGAATTCTTTGAGTTGCTTATTTTAACAAGTGAACATATCTCCAAGCTTTTTGACAGAAAATTATTTGTAAAACTTCACCAAAGTTTCTAATTATGTAAAGTAGTCCTTTATCTATAAGATTTTATACTTTGAAGAAAAAAAAAAGAATATTTTTTCCCTGTCTTATTTAACTAGTTTTATGGAGCTCTAAAATACTGCTGCTTTCAGTTAGCCATTCAGGCTCCGCCCCCGAATGTTTCATTTTGATGCTTGTGTATACATAGCCATATTACTGAAGGGGTCACTTGGGCAAGTGTTTCATTTTGGTGCTTGTGCATACCTGCTTGTGCATATCTGGACATTTTACTGAAGGGGTCGCTTGGATGAATGTTTCATTTTGATGCTTGTGTATACATAGCCATATTACTGAAGGGGTCACTTGGGCAAGTGTTTCATTTTGGTGCTTGTGCATACCTGCTTGTGCATATCTGGACATTTTACTGAAGGGGTCGCTTGGATGAATGTTTCATTTTGATGCTTGTGTATACATAGCCATATTACTGAAGGGTCACTTGGGCAAGTGTTTCATTTTGGTGCTTGTGCATACCTGCTTGTGCATATCTGGACATTTTACTGAAGGGGTCGCTTGGATGAATGTTTCATTTTGATGCTTGTGTATACATAGCCATATTACTGAAGGGGTCACTTGGGCAAGTGTTTCATTTTGGTGCTTGTGCATACCTGCTTGTGCATATCTGGACATTTTACTGAAGGGGTCGCTTGGATGAATGTTTCATTTTGATGCTTGTGTATACATAGCCATATTACTGAAGGGGTCACTTGGGCAAATGTTTCATTTTGGTGCTTGTGCATACCTGGACATTTTATTGATGGGGTCACTTAGATGACTGTTTCATTTTGGTGCTTGTACATACTAGAAAATGTTACTGAAGGGTTGTTTGGGGAAATGTTTCATTTTGGTCCTTGTGAATACATAAACATTTTACTGAAGGGGTTGCTTGGGTGAATGTTTCATTTTGGTGCTTGTGTAGACATAGAAATATTACTGAAGGGGTCACTTGGGCAAATGTTTCATTTTGGTGCTTGTGCATACCTGGACATTTTACTGAAGGGATCTCTTTATTTTGGTACTTATGTATACCTGGACATACTAATGAAATAAGTTGTTGTGTATCAAGGAAGTGCTTGTGCATATATGAGTAGACTGCTGAATGACCACTGGGCAAAATAATTTATTGTGTCATTTTAGTACTTGTGCATAGACAATACAAACTAATGAAAAGGTTACTGGGGAAATAATTCATTGCTGTGTCAGGGAAATGCTTTTGCATAATTGGACAAATAAGTTTCTGGATTGCAACTCTGACATCAAAGGTGAGACATCGCTTTTAACAATGGATGTGAATACCGTCATTTTCACTTTTTGTATGACTATGATGTGTATTATGTTTTATTTTGGGGTTGGGGTGAGGCAGCAAACTCAAAGTCAGCCCCAGGTGGCACAAACTCTAGCTACGCCATTGCTTGTATCATAGGGAATGCATCCTCTGGCATCAAAACCTGTCATCGATGTCAGACAATTTAAACTATTAATCTGTCTTGTAAAAAAGAATTAAGGAATGTTTTGCTATGGCAGTATTTAAAGTCTAGTATAATTACATCAAAAAGTAGCAATAGCAGTAATTCTGTGTGCCTTGCAGGTAGTAAATTATTCAAAACAAGAAATAATGACTGCTAACCTTAGATTACATATCCAATATGTTCCTTTAAAAATTAAAGAATGGACTACAAAAACATCCAGGCTGTTTTCAGATATTATGGAAAAGGTTATGGAATGCTTGAGTATGTAACCTAAGTCATTTACCTCAGTCTGCGCAGAATATAACAAACTTAATAAAATGCCTATT
This sequence comes from Protopterus annectens, assembly GCF_019279795.1. Taxonomy (NCBI): domain Eukaryota; kingdom Metazoa; phylum Chordata; order Ceratodontiformes; family Protopteridae; genus Protopterus; species Protopterus annectens. Next base: position 287,550,854 of record NC_056746.1, read on the forward strand.
TCAGTAACAACTAAGGCTACCTTAAAGTCATCAAAGTATACAAGATAGCCCAAAAGAGTCTTCCACTTGGTATTTCTGTGGAAATAAAATTAAGCCTAACAATGACCCATGTGAAACCCCCTCCGAACAAAATAAACAAAGCTGAGTAGTGTTCTTGATTTCTGAGTTAGATAATTCTATTAGACAATTTGCTATCTAGGAAATTAAATAAAGACATCTGTCCAGTTCAATTACCTTCTCTAGTAGCAGCATGTGGAGTCAAACTCCTTAGAAAAACACAGTTGCAAGATTGCTGTGTGTGTGTAAAATGCCCTGCCTAGGGATGGTGGGTTAGTTAATAGATGACAGATTAGGTCTGTTAATGTTAGGTTCAATCCCTGCACCTTGGTTATTGGAGAAAAGAGCCTGAATGCTCTTCACCAGCTAACAGACTGTAATGTCCCTTACTCGTTAGGGGTGCATTTTCAGGGAACTGCCAGTGTTTGTGAGGGTTCTACACCCACCCCATGTAGATGGATTGCTGATAGTGTGGTGCCCTTTAAGGGGGATGGATGTGCTGCAGTCCTGAGCGTGTTCTTCTTTGAATGACATGCCAACTAAATATGAATATGTTTGCCAGTTATTCCCTGTTGCAATATTACCAGCTTACCATTTTTTTATGTAACAGGCAATTTATTCTTCAAGGGCAGCAGACACTGAATTTTCAGATAAACACTGAAATGTAAAGCTGTTTATCAGCGGCAATCTCTTCACTAGTTACTTATCTTTTTAATGTGGAATTAGTCAGATGACGTTTACTTCTTCAGAGATTGTGCATATTGACTGATATTGGTGGATTGTAATGGCAGGGGTTTGAGTGGCCTTTTATGGTTGAAATGTTCTGAAACGTTCTGAAATGGGTAGTTTTGTCATTATTGGCTCATATGTTTTGTTTCACTGCTGACTGGAAAAATGTTCAAAACAACAGATTTAAACCACACTCTAACAAGTGGTGCTCTATTATACAAGGAATACAATTTAATAAAATCAGGAAGGTGAATCGAAGAACACATGCATGCATGTATGGCCCTAAAAATGTCTGGAAAGGGTCTATGGTTTGAAAACAGCCCACAGCTAAACTTAATCCTCTACTGTCCATGTGCATTTTTATTTGAATGTGGGTTTCAATGCAGTTTCAATGATTGTGAGTTTCAAGAGAAGAGAACTTTACTGTTGCTCATGCTAAGTGTGTTTTCATTGTGAGACTGCATTGTTTTGTTTCGTAAATGGCTATCAGTGTTTGTGTTATAAAATCTGAAATAAAAATTTTAAATTAATTCAAAATATTTATAATCTTTGTAGAAGCAAAGAAGAAAATAGTATGCACACTGACAGATTTGAACAGTGTTATGGTAACTGGGGAGAAACCGCCAAACAATGGGTCACTGGAATGGTTGGGGGGGCTGCTAATATGAGGGGATGATCCATTACCCTGCCTTGCCTAAGGCCCTATTTGACAGTGATCTGACTCTGCCTGTCCCTAGTAAACACGAGTGATTTTCTGGTAAATCACTGAGAATTAAAATCAGTCAAAAATTCAAGAAACAGAGTTTCACAGTTTTTATTGTTCAAAAATCCATTTTGATGCAAATTAGAGCAATATTTAAAAACTCTTCCTGCTTTTAATCCTTTGTCCCATCAACACATGATAAGGAAATAAGCTGATAGGTGTTCTGTTACTGTCTGTTTGACATTGCTCACTAAAGAGTTCACCTTCTTTCAAAACCCAATAAAATATTTTGCGCTTTTTATTTATTTATTTATCTTTGTAATCAGTACAACACAAGCAGATAAAGCTCAATACACCACAAAGAATTATGATCTCCAACTGTAGCTTTTAATTATTTGTTCTCGACATGGATGCCAAGATTCCCCTCTCAAGCTTCTCTCTCGAGGTAAATTTCTTGGCATTCATGACTTGAACACATAATAAAGTGGTTACAATCAGAGACCCAGCCATAATCTTCCATAGTTTATATATATATATACACACACACACATATATATATATATATATATTCATAGGTTCATAGGTTGGTACTAGGCTATTGGCCCTAGGGCCTATACAAGCCTAGCCATAACAATTCCCTGGATATTTCTTTCCACAACATTTACTTCCCTGGACCCCTTGTCTAGCAGGGTGACTGACATGATCCCTGGGGTGAATTTCCTATCTCCCATCCAATCGTCAAGGTTCCTTTTGAAGAGGGCTAAGGAGGTGCTCTGCTTGACATGTATGGGCAGTCTACTCCAGAGTATGGGGAGTCTCTGGGTCAGGAACCTATCCCTCCAGCATGTTTTATTCATTGTGATGACAAGGTTTAGATCCCTGGAGCATGTGGTATAATATATATTCACACACATGGATTTGTGTTTTGTGTTATGATGCATTTTTTGAAGGATATGAACTGCAAAACTAGTGTGAAATTCAAATGTATGTCATTATTTAGTGACTTCAGTCCTCCATGATTTGCCAGAAAACCACTGTTTTATGAGAAACTGGCCAAAATTATGAGGTAAAAATCTGGACATTCTGCAAAATCTGGACAGCTGAGAGGTATGATTGCACATATGGAAATCAGTGCATCAACAATGACCGCCTAACAAAACAAAGAAAGAAGAGTGATGTACTGTTAACTAAGTAAACCCACTGCAGTCAGTACTGCTCTATATTACTCAGCACCAAGTCTGCTTAGTGTTCTGTACAGAAGCACTGGCAAGAATGTGTTTTAGGTATTACCCTATTAGTTACAGTACCAAGATATGATATTACTGATACAGCATCACCCTTGACAGGCTTGTATACCTAATTAAGACTTTGAAAAGAAATGTTTTTAACATCCTTTTTGAAGCCCAGTGCAACTTTTTTTTATTTCCTTCTGTAAGCACGACTGTGTGCAGCCTATGACGTACCCTAAGGTCATTTCTTATTTGTGGAATTATATATATCTGCAAACTCTAATCTCACCCCAGAATGTTTTTTTTCCTTGTAGCCAGTTTTACTTACAGCCTTTATACTTTACTGTACAATTCTTGCGGCCATTTATCATATTTGTTAACTTCCACTATACTGTCACTATTCTGCACTATTCTGTACCCCACTCCCATGAGTGACTTTTTACTAAATTCTTAACAGGATACTTTAGCCAGTTTTTATTTAGTGCAGAAAATATTATCTAGACAGGATGCTTTAACCAAGCATAATTTATGTCTTTAGATTTCTATTTGATAAAATACTGTTTAAGGTTTTACTGATTACTTTTGAGTATACACTTTAGCCAATTTTCATGCATAATCTTACATTTTTATTGTAATAATGCAGCTCTGAATGCCTGACCTTCAGACAGTATACATCCAAACGATAGCTCCATTGCAGTATGAATCTTCTATTCTTGTTGCATTCATCTTGAAGCCAATAACTGCAGCCATTCCTTACAATCTTTCTTTCTTTCTGCACGACTCAATATGATTTGATAGTACCCTCTATTAGTAACAGCTGACCTTAATCCTTCTGGTCTAAAGCCCTTGTGATACTCTCTCCTGACATCATTTATTTACTTATTTGCTTTTGTTTACCAGGAAAGTCTGTCTGGGAACTGAAATGTACAATTTCAGTGGGGAACAGGAGAAAAGCTCCAAAACGAGGATAGAAATACACTTTTTGAGAATTCAAAAAAAAAAAAAAAAACAGTCAACAAACATTATTTACAATGTATTTCAAAGCAATCACTCAACAAACATTGCTTACAAAGCATAACAGATTAAGGAAATACATATTTTCAAGACAGTGAGTAAAATCAAAAATACTGCATTAATACACTTGTATAGTATCTGCAGCGGACAGAGTTAGGATTGCATACTTCAAACTGTAGATGTGATACAGTTGCATAGTTTATTATTTGTTAGATGATATGTTAGGGCAGATATGAATCATTGCAGATTATTTAAAAGTTTGATATGGTTTAGAAGTTTGTTACATGCCTTGGAGATGGTGACAAAGAATAGCAAGTCATCATAATAATTATTAAATATGTTATCAAAAGTTAGTTTAAGTTCTAAGGATCTTAGGGCTTTGTTTGGTACATGCCATTGGATGAGATTTGACAGTGAGAGTATTTTAAGTTGATGGTGAAGTATTTTGTGTGCTGTGAGTTGCTAGAAGAGGGTAATATGTTGAGGAATATCAAGCCAGTTGAGGGTATTGACAGCCGTGCAGTGGTGGAAGTGGTTTGGGAGACTGCAGATGAATTGTCTAATTTTGTTGTAGGTGCTTTCTAGTTTGTGTTTGGTGGAAGAATTGAGATTTGTCAATATTGTTAAGGCATTAGGAGTGTAGCAATGAGAAGGGAGGGGGCAGCTGTTTTTTACTGTG